>NC_091307.1:47608158-47878158 GCF_038502225.1 Cherax quadricarinatus
GATTTTTTCCATGATTGGTTTGTCCCAGTGGGACTGTTTGTGCTGTTTGGGAGGAGCTGGTCTACTGGAGGAGTCTGTAAGGGTGTCCCACCGAATTGCTGCTTCAGTAAACCTGGGGTCTTGAGCTCCTACCAAGTCTCTCAAGCGTTCGGGCACTATCTTCTTGACTAATATATATATATATATATATATATATATATATATATATATATATATATATATATATATATATATATATATATATATATATATATATATATATAATAGTGGTATATATATATATATATATATATATATATATATATATATATATATATATATATATATATATACATATGTGTGTGTGTGTGTATATACATATGTCGTGCCGAATATGTAAAACTGGTCAATTAGCAAGAACTCATTTAAAATTATGTCCTTTCTGAAATTTTCTCTTTTACGTTTAAAGATATATTTTTTTCATTAATGAAATGTAAAAATTTTTAATTTTGCAACAAAAGAATCTTAGAAAACTTACCTATCCTTATTATAACAAGAGCAATTTATTTTAACCTAACCCAACTAAATATATTTTAGATTTGTTAACAATTATTTAATACTAAGCAAACGCAGTGAAATATATTTTTTTCGTTAGGTTCAGAATGATTTTCGCGAAATTATTCCATACACAAATTTTCACTTGTCCTATATGGCAAGATGAGCGTTGCTATTTAAGCCGAGATCGTAAGTTCTGCCTATTCGACACGACTTATATAGATATATATATATATATATATATATATATATATATATATATATATATATATATATATATGCCAGATGACTGTGAAACAGAAACTTGTAACTTTTTTGCATGATGGTAGGATTGCTGGTTTTTTTTCTGTCTCTTAAACACGCTAGATAACAGGGATATCTTGCTACTCCTACTTACACTTTGGTTACACTTCACAGACACGCACATGCATATATACATACATCTAGGTTTTTCTCCTTTTTCTAAATAGCTCTTGTTCTTTTTATTTCTTCTATTGTCCATGGGGAAGTGGAAAAGAATCTTTCCTCCGTAAGCCATGCGTGTCGTATGAGGCGACTAAAATGCCGGGAGCAATGGGCTAGTAACCCCTTCTCCTGTAGACATTTAATAAAAAAGAGAAGAAGAAAAACTTTATAAAACTGGGATGCTTAAATGTGCGTGGATGTAGTGCGGATGACAAGAAACAGATGATTGCTGATGTTATGAATGAAAAGAAGTTGGATGTCCTGGCCCTAAGCGAAACAAAGCTGAAGGGGGTAGGAGAGTTTCAGTGGGGGGGGAAATAAATGGAATTAAATCTGGAGTATCTGAGAGAGTTAGAGCAAAGGAAGGGGTAGCAGTAATGTTAAATGATCAGTTATGGAAGGAGAAAAGAGAATATGAATGTGTAAATTCAAGAATTATGTGGATTAAAGTAAAGGTTGGATGCGAGAAGTGGGTCATAACAAGCGTGTATGCACCTGGAGAAGAGAGGAATGCAGAGGAGAGAGAGAGATTTTGGGAGATGTTAAGTGAATGTATAGGAGCCTTTGAACCAAGTGAGAGAGTAATTGTGGTAGGGGACCTGAATGCTAAAGTAGGAGAAACTTTTAGAGAGGGTGTGGTAGGTAAGTTTGGGGTGCCAGGTGTAAATGATAATGGGAGCCCTTTGATTGAACTTTGTATAGAAAGGGGTTTAGTTATAGGTAATACATATTTTAAGAAAAAGAGGATAAATAAGTATACAAGATATGATGTAGGGCGAAATGACAGTAGTTTGTTGGATTATGTATTGGTAGATAAAAGACTGTTGAGTAGACTTCAGGATGTACATGTTTATAGAGGGGCCACAGATATATCAGATCACTTTCTAGTTGTAGCTACACTGAGAGTAAAAGGTAGATGGGATACAAGGAGAATAGAAGCATCAGGGAAGAGAGAGGTGAAGGTTTATAAACTAAAAGAGGAGGCAGTTAGGGTAAGATATAAACAGCTATTGGAGGATAGATGGGCTAATGAGAGCATAGACAATGGGGTCGAAGAGGTATGGGGTAGGTTTAAAAATGTAGTGTTAGAGTGTTCAGCAGAAGTTTGTGGTTACAGGAAAGTGGGTGCAGGAGGGAAGAGGAGCGATTGGTGGAATGATGATGTAAAGAGAGTAGTAAGGGAGAAAAAGTTAGCATATGAGAAGTTTTTACAAAGTAGAAGTGATGCAAGGAGGGAAGAGTATATGGAGAAAAAGAGAGAGGTTAAGAGAGTGGTGAAGCAATGTAAAAAGAGAGCAAATGAGAGAGTGGGTGAGATGTTATCAACAAATTTTGTTGAAAATAAGAAAAAGTTTTGGAGTGAGATTAACAAGTTAAGAATGCCTAGAGAACAAATGGATTTGTCAGTTAAAAATAGGAGAGGAGAGTTATTAAATGGAGAGTTAGAGGTATTGGGAAGATGGAGGGAATATTTTGAGGAATTGTTAAATGTTGATGAAGATAGGGAAGCTGTGATTTCGTGTATAGGGCAAGGAGGAATAACATCTTGAAGGAGTGAGGAAGAGCCAGTTGTGAGTGTGGGGGAAGTTCGTGAGGCAGTAGGTAAAATGAAAGGGGGTAAGGCAGCCGGGATTGATGGGATAAAGATAGAAATGTTAAAAGCAGGTGGGGATATAGTTTTGGAGTGGTTGGTGCAATTATTTAATAAATGTATGGAAGAGGGTAAGGTACCTAGGGATTGGCAGAGAGCATGCATAGTTCCTTTGTATAAAGGCAAAGGGGATAAAAGAGAGTGCAAAAATTATAGGGGGATAAGTCTGCTGAGTATACCTGGTAAAGTGTATGGTAGAGTTATTATTGAAAGAATTAAGAGTAAGACGGAGAATAGGATAGCAGATGAACAAGGAGGCTTTAGGAAAGGTAGGGGGTGTGTGGACCAGGTGTTTACAGTGAAACATATAAGTGAACAGTATTTAGATAAGGCTAAAGAGGTCTTTGTGGCATTTATGGATTTGGAAAAGGCGTATGACAGGGTGGATAGGGGGGCAATGTGGCAGATGTTGCAAGTGTATGGTGTAGGAGGTAGGTTACTGAAAGCAGTGAAGAGTTTTTACGAGGATAGTGAGGCTCAAGTTAGAGTATGTAGGAAAGAGGGAAATTATTTCCCAGTAAAAGTAGGCCTTAGACAAGGATGTGTGATGTCACCGTGGTTGTTTAATATATTTATAGATGGGGTTGTAAGAGAAGTAAATGCGAGGGTCTTGGCAAGAGGCGTGGAGTTAAAAGATAAAGAATCACACACAAAGTGGGAGTTGTCACAGCTGCTCTTTGCTGATGACACTGTGCTCTTGGGAGATTCTGAAGAGAAGTTGCAGAGATTGGTTGATGAATTTGGTAGGGTGTGCAAAAGAAGAAAATTAAAGGTGAATACAGGAAAGAGTAAGGTTATGAGGATAACAAAAAGATTAGGTGATGAAAGATTGGATATCAGATTGGAGGGAGAGAGTATGGAGGAGGTGAATGTATTCAGATATTTGGGAGTGGACGTGTCAGCGGATGGGTCTATGAAAGATGAGGTGAATCATAGAATTGATGAGGGAAAAAGAGTGAGTGGTGCACTTAGGAGTCTGTGGAGACAAAGAACTTTGTCCTTGGAGGCAAAGAGGGGAATGTATGAGAGTATAGTTTTACCAACGCTCTTATATGGGTGTGAAGCATGGGTGATGAATGTTGCAGCGAGGAGAAGGCTGGAGGCAGTGGAGATGTCATGTCTGAGGGCAATGTGTGGTGTGAATATAATGCAGAGAATTCGTAGTTTGGAAGTTAGGAGGAGGTGCGGGATTACCAAAACTGTTGTCCAGAGGGCTGAGGAAGGGTTGTTGAGGTGGTTCGGACATGTAGAGAGAATGGAGCGAAACAGAATGACTTCAAGAGTGTATCAGTCTGTAGTGGAAGGAAGGCGGGGTAGGGGTCGGCCTAGGAAAGGTTGGAGAGAGGGGGTAAAGGAGGTTTTGTGTGCGAGGGGCTTGGACTTCCAGCAGGCATGCGTGAGCGTGTTTGATAGGAGTGAATGGAGACAAATGGTTTTTAATACTTGACGTGCTGTTGGAGTGTGAGCAAAGTAACATTTATGAAGGGGTTCAGGGAAACCGGCAGGCCGGACTTGAGTCCTGGAGATGGGAAGTACAGTGCCTGCACTCTGAAGGAGGGGTGTTAATGTTGCAGTTTAAAAACTGTAGTGTAAAGCACCCTTCTGGCAAGACAGTGATGGAGTGAATGATGGTGAAAGTTTTTCTTTTTCGGGCCACCCTGCCTTGGTGGGAATCGGCCAGTGTGATAATAATAAAAAATAAACAATATATATATGTATATATATATATATATATATATATATATATATATATATATATATATATATATATATATATATATATATACATATATATATATATATATATATATATATATATATATATATATATATATATATATATATATATATATATATGTATGTATATATATACATATATATATATATATATATATATATATATATATATATATATATATATATATATATATATATATATATATATATATATATATATATATATATATGTATGTATATATATATATATATACATATATATATATATATATATATATATATATATATATATATATATATATATATATATATATATATATATATATATATATATATATATATATGTATATATATATATGTCGTGCCAAATATGTAAAACTGGTCAATTAGCAAGAACTCATTTAAAATTATGTCCTTTCTGAAATTTTCTCTTATACGTTTAAAGATATATTTTTTTCATTAAAGTTAATGTAAAAATTTATAAATTTGCACTAAAAGAATCTTAAAAAGCTTACCTAACTTTATTATAAGAAGAGTAATTTATTTTAGCCTAACCCAACTAAATATCTTTTAGATTTGTTGACAATAATTTAATGCTAAACAAACACATTGAAATATATTTTTTTCGTTAGGTTCAGAATGATTTTGGCAAAATTATTGCATACACAAATTTTCGCTTGCCCTATATGGCAAGATGAGCGTTGCTATTTAAGCCAAGATCGCAAGTTCTGCCTATTCGGCACGACATATAAATAAATATATATATATATATATATATATATATATATATATATATATATATATATATATATATATATATATATATATATATATATATATATATATATATGTATATATATATATATATATATATATATATATATATATATATATATATATATATATATATATATATATAAATATATATATATATATATATATACATATGTCGTGCCGAATAGGCAGAACTTGCGATCTTGGCTTAAATAGCAACGCTCATCTTGCCATATAGGGCAAGTGAAAATTTGTTTATGCGATAATTTCGGCAAAATCATTATGAACCTAACGAAAAAAATATATTTCATTGTGTTTGTTTAGTATTAAATAATTGTAAATAAATCTAAAATGTATTTAGTTGGGTTAGGCCAAAATAAATTGTTCTTGTTATAATAAGGTTAGGTAAGTTTTCTAAGTTCCTTTTGGCGCTAAATTATAAATTTTTACATCAACTTTAATGAAAAAAATATATCTTTAAACGTATAAGAGAAAATTTTAGAAAGGACTTAATTTTAAATGAGCTCTTGCTAATTGACCAGTTTTACATATTCGGCACGACATATATATATATATATATATATATATATATATATATATATATATATATATATATATATATATATATATATATATATATATATATGTCGTGCCGAGTAGGCAGAAATTGCGATCTTGGCTTAAATAGCAACGCTCATCTTGCCATATAGGACAAGCGAAAATTTCTGTATGCAACTATTTGTTTGTTTAGTATCAAATTATTGTAATCGTATCTAAAATATATTTAGTTAGGTTAGGCTTAAATAAATTGTTCTTGTTGTAATAAGGTTAGGTAAGTTTTCTAAGATTCTTTTGGTGCAATATTATGAATTTTTACATTATCATTAATGCAAATAACATATCTTTAAGTGTATAAGAGAAAATTTTAGAAAGGACTTAATTTTAAATAAGTTCTTGCTAATTGACCAGTTTTGCGTATTCGGCACGACATATATATATATGTATATATATATATATATATATATATATATATATATATATATATATATATATATATATATATATATATATATATATATATATATATATATATATATATATATATTTATATATATATATATATATACATATATATATATATATATATATATATATATATATATATATATATATATATATATATATATATATATATATATATATATGTATATATATATGTCGTGCCGAATATGTAAAACTGGTCAATTAGCAAGAACTCATTTAAAATTACGTCCTTTCTAAAATTTTCTCTTATACGTTTAAAGATATATATTTTTCATTAATGTTGATGTAAAAATTTATAATTTTGCTACAAAAAGAACTTAGAAAACTTATATAACGTTATTATTACTAGCGCAACTTATTTGAGCCTAACCCAACTAAATATATTTTATATTTGTTTACAATAATTTAATACTAAACAATCACAATGAAATATATTTTTTTCGTTAGGTTCAGAATGATTTTGGCGAAATTATTGCATACACAAATTTTCACTTGTCCTATATGGCAAGATGAACGTTGCTATTTAAGCCAAGATCGCAAGTTCTGCCTATTCGGCACGACATATATATATATATATATATATATATATATATATATATATATATATATATATATATATATATATATATGTATGTATATATATATATATATATATATATATATATATATATATATATATATATATATATATATATATATATATATATATATATATGTATATGTATGCATATATATATGTATTTATATACATGTATATATATATATATATATATATATATATATATATATATATATATATATATATATATATATATATATATATATATATATATATATATATATATATATATATATATATATATATATATATATATATTAATATATATATATATATATATATATATATATATATATATATATATATATATATATATATATATATATATATATATATATATATATATATATGAATATATACATATATATATATATATATGTATAATATATATATATATATACATATATATATATAAATATATATATATATATATATATATATATATATATATATATATATATATATATATATATATATATATATATATATATATATATATATATATCCAAGCGGTTTCGTGACTACTCACATTACCAAGGAACAATAAAAGTAATGCATCAAAGGAAGGCATATAAAGTGTCTAGCCCACACCTCACTATCACATCCCACAACAAAGCAACACCTGACGCGTGACTCATAAGAAAGGGGACACTGCAGCAGGCCCGATGGCCCAACTAGACAGGTTCTTCACACAACCCACCAATAAACTATGCTACCCAAGAATTAAGAATTTTTAAATTTATTATTTGTCCAATGTATTATTAAATTCTTCCCAAATTCTATTAATCATAAATGGATCTAATTTACATAAACCAAAGGAAATATTCATATTATTGTCAAAACTGCTTTTTATGAAACAAGATTCAATTATATTCCTGTCAACCAAGGACTTGCTTGATACAACTTTCTCAACTTTTTGAAAATCAATTGGATTGTTAAAATCTCTCACATGAATAAATAGAGCATTGGAATCTTGTCCAGTTCTAATGCTATATTTATGTTGTTTTAATCTTAGTTCGAGATTTTTACCAGTTTGACCGTAATAAACTTTATCGCAAATTTTACAAGGAATATTATAGACACATTCCTCAGCATTTTGGGGGGAATTCTTTATCAAAAGTTTTTTTGACTGCATCAAGATTTTTAAATGCAACTTTGATATTAAAAGTCTTAAGAAGAGAAGGCATATCAACCAAGTTTTCATGGTAAGGGAGAACCAACATATTTTTAGTTGAATAAGGCTGGTTGTCCCTTTTTGGATTGTAAAAAGTATTTCTAGCAATTTTAAAAGATTTTTGGGTATTTCAAATCATTACCATTTTCATAAATTTTGGATAATTGCTCCGCCTGAGCATGCTTCTTCTCCGATGATGATGATGACCTATGCCTACTTTGTTGTTGTATCTTCTTGCAAGGACACTCCACTGCCATATGGTTGTACCCTTCACAAGTCTTAAACGTTGGTCTCTGTCCCACATAGGATACCATCACTTGCGATCCGTCCTGGTTTTATCACTATCTTACGAAACTAAATGAACACTTGTCGTAAGTTTCGTCTGCCTAGGAAGGAACATTACGAATTAGTGCACTCTGACGTCTTCATTCACCACCATCATGACATTCTGACAATTGTCAACCATCTTGTCACACACCTCGGCAGACAGTAACTTTATAAACAATCGTGTAGCCCTATTCATCCCTACACCACAGAAATCTCCATCAACTATTCCATGTGTGTCCCTAATTATGGTGTGTATTACAACCTCGGCAAAATAAGGCCTGTTATCCTGGGTATAAAGGGAAGCAATAAGCAGAACGAAGATAGGTGAATGACTTTGAAATATATTTTCCTTCACCAAGAGCGATAGTAAGTACAAGTATGTACACTTTATACAGTTGGAAATGTATGTGTACAACACGGTTATTCAAAGGCAAAGACAGCCTGGAAACAGAATGGACAACTGTGCTCAACCAGCTCTAGAATGGAAATGACAAGGGTGGACAGGTGAGTGGTGACCACGCCACCTCCATAATTGCCAGAACCACCTTCTCATTGGCTGAATCTAGGTATTGATTGAACTATGGGGCCCCATCATTCACTCCTTAGTACCAGGTTCGCTGGTTGGGGAGGTAGCCTCTTAATAATGAGGGGTGTGTACATGCGACGAATAAAGGTTACATACTCTTTGCGTGCCACAGTGTGTAACAACACGTTCGACACATCTGGCATTAGAGCTTCCTTCAGTAGTTCAATGCCAACTGTGTTTACTCGTTTCCTGAATCCCGTGGTAAATGTGTACACGGGTAAACCACACTCGGAAAAGTTGGAGGAGCTATGACTGGACGTCCACTCAGGCTGCTGTCTAAGCAGCTAATATCGCTAAATAAATTGTAGTGTACTTGACGCTTGCCACACTCATGAAGTAGGTAAACTATAAATCTGTAGACGTTCAAAGAGAGAATGATCTCAGATATTAATTGTAAAGAGAGATTAATAGACCTGAACCTGTCGACCAGGTAAAATGCGTCATAATTGTCAAATATACTCAGACGCATATACTCGGCCAATTAATCCCCGATGAATGGACCGAGACCAAGGTGAGGAAACAAAAACTAGGATTTGGCCAAAACAACAAACAGTTACAGATAACACTAACACCCAGGCAAAAATAAATATATAAATGATTAAGTATGAATAATGAATTGCAAAATTATTAATATTTTTTTTCACCAGTTACTCTAACGTTCGACCTCCTGATGGAGTCTGGGGTTCTAAGCTTGGTAACGGCTCATGGACCGGAATGATGAGGATGGTCATGACAGAGGTGAGTACTATGAAGTGTAATCGTGTTTTAAAAAAACATATTTTATTTCCTAACAAAAAAGAGGGGAACACCCATATTTATTTTTTGTAATACATTTGAAAGCTGCTTAGTAACTCAATTAATCCTAAGAATCCGTTATGTATTACTCAATAACTCTGTTTTGTATGTATTATCAATTCAGAAATTTAAGATTGATTACAATTTAGTAGAACTCTTTCTTAGTGAAAATCATTTCGATTTTTAGAGACCAATTGACGTAAAAAAAATTCTTGACGATGTGAAGAATATTCGACTAATATTAGTTAAATATTAATTCAAGGATTTATTTGCAACACAGAATTCTCAACAAACACAGGGAGTACAATCCTAGAGAACTCTCAATTATTTTAAGGGTCTGAAAATCTCAACTCTATATTATATGTCAGTGCACTAATTTTATTCTTGAAATTGCTTCATATATTTATTGTAAGTTTAATTATATATGTAATTTAAAAAAAAAATAATTCTTTTTAATTAAGTCATTTCTAGCTGTGTGAAACAAGTGTTGTACTGTTGATACAACACAGTTAAGTTGATCAACTTATTGGTGTTGTATCAATAATACGATTTCACCCATATGTCGTGTCGAATAGGTAAAACTTGTGATTTTTGGATTAAATAGCAACGCTCTTCTTGCTAAGCAAGTGCAAACCAAAATTTGTGTATGCAATAATTTTGCAAAAAAATCATTCTGAACCTAACGAAAATAAAATATCATTGTGTTTGTTTATTATTAAATTATTGTAAACTTATCTAAAATATATTTTATTGGATTAGGCTAAATTAAATTGCGCTTGTTATAATAAGGTTAGGTAATTTTTCTAAGGTTCTTACCGTACAATGTTATTAATTTTTACATTACAAGGAGTCGAACCCATGCTGTTTTGGCCCGACGCCTGGTGAGAGAAAATGCATGATGCTTTAGACCACACAATCCTGCATCACTAGATCACACAATTGCGTGGTCTAGTGGTCTAAAGCGTCATGCATTTTCTCTCACCATGAGGAGGGCCAAAACAGCATGGGTTCGACTCCTTGGCTAGTGCAGTGTTGTTATGGATCAATACCACCTGTTCCGTGGGTACAATAATATATATATATATATATATATATATATATATATATATATATATACATATATATATATATATATATATATATATATATATATATATATATATATATATATATATATATATATATATATATGTCGTGCCGAATAGGCAGAACTTCCGATCTTGGCTTAAATAGCAACGCTCATCTTGCCATATAGGACAAGCGAGAGGATTCTTCACACGACATTGATTATTTCCTGGTTCGCTGTGATGATTTCACTCTTGGAGATTTTAAGGATGAATCTCAAGTCTTCTCCCTGTATTTTCACCTGATGTCGGTCCTCTGAGAGGAACTCTTCAGTACTTGCCACAGTGCCATCATCCAGGCACCAGATGTTGAGCTCGCTCCATAGGCTGGAAGTTAGTCCTCTTACTGCCAAGCAGAAAAGAAGTGGAGCGAGTGGGTCACCCTGCCGAACACCCTCTGATGAGCGAATTTTAAGTTCTCCAAACAAAAGAATTGAGGGTTTGCTGTAGCCGGCAAGACAACATCTCTCTTCTCCACATTAAAGGCATTTCTAAAATCAAGTTTGACTACGGCCTTGTCTTCTGGTAGGTCCCTGATGTAGGTCCTTGCCGCATGAGCTGCGGCTTCACTGCCTTGAGAGACCCCAAAGCCCAGTTGGTGTGGCTGGAGTAAACTGGCAGCTTCTAGGCGAATGTTTCTTTCTGCTGCTTTGGCAACGAGACGGCGAAGAGTGTTTCCAACAGCAATGGGTCTGATTTCCCCATCCTTCTTCTTCAAAGCACATAGTGAGGCTCCAGAAAAGAACGGTTTAATGGAGTTTTTGTTACTGCATGCCCAATAACTAATGTATTGCAATGAGAACGTTCAAAGGTCATAAACCGAACGGGGCAATTCTTTTCAACTTTATTAATGATAAAATAAATAACCGTAGTAATACTGAGGAAACATAAACTCAAATACAACTTGGAGTACAGACAACACATCCTACATTTATTCATCTTCTACAATTGCTCCCCCCCCCAAAAAAAAAAAATAAAAAAAAATAAAGAAAAACATTGCAATATCAGAGAAACACTAGTTCTGATTTGACCTTGAGTACAGGTAACATCTCAATGAATCAGATCTTACATTGCCTTGTCTGCAATCCTGCAAAATCATTTATCACATCTTCAAAATCAAGGCTCTCAACTGACCCATTTACTATGGATAACATTGCTAGGTCAGAGATTCTGGATTGACTCATTGTAGACCGTAAATAGTTTTTAATCAGCTTCAACTTGGAGAAACTCCTTTCACAAGAAGCCACAGAAACACACATAGTAAGAATAACCTCAGGCAGAGTGTCAGAGTTGGAAGAGATTCAATGAAATCTCATTCAGCTATGAATGTTAGTGCATACAGTGCAGTCCAGTGCTTAACTTTTTCAAGATCAACATCAGCAGCTTGCAGGTGCCTCCTAAGTCTTGGTATTTCAAGCATGAGTTCATTCTTGCATATTTCATTATAGAAGACTGTGAGTCTTGAAGAATCACCTCCAATTCTTCTTCAGTAGCTTGCACAAGATTCTTCATTTGAATGACCTCAAACACGGCTGCCACATCCTTGAATGTCTTTGATCGCATCTAGAGTTCATTATAAAAACGATCAATGCACTCCAATATCGCCCTCTTGTTTTCTTTCTATAGAATGAGTCCGGAATATCTCGTCTGCTTCCCTATCATTTTCTTTAACATGATTCTTCTCTCTGTTGGAAATCTATACTCCTCAGGTCAGTGATGAGTGATCACAGTGATGCAATGTGGATTAAGGGTTTTTCCAATATATCGTAAATAAAATTGTCGATTTATCGTAGTTTTTCTTATAACGTCATTGGTTTTTCTCTATATAGGCTTATTTGTACTCTGTAATCATATAATAAGCTATATAGAAACAAAGAATTTTTCTCTTAGGTTGCTGCAGCATTCTTTTGGGCATTAGTGTCATCTTCTTTAGAGGCTTTATGGTGTCACCCCTTGATGGTGTCACCCCTTGATGGTGTCACCCGGGGCGGCCAATGACAAAATGGCATAATTGCTCATTATGCCACAAAGGTTTCTAAAGATTTGGTGCCTTAAGATGCTGCTTCTCCGCACCTTTCCTGCACCTCTTCACCCACCTTGGGACGTTGTCCTACACGTCGTTACAATGTAATATATATCCAATACCAGTAAGCCCTTTATGTACAGTTGCATAAAGATAACGTACGTTTACAAGTACAATGAGGTTAAGTGACTGCAATCTCGGATTGCAGCATGGTGATTACAACTAGCTTTAGAGGATTACAACCCGGCCAGGTAATGTTTATTTCTTAAATCTTTAATTTAGGGAATAAAGAATTTTCGATATTTGTGAACTTGTCAATTGAGTTCATGTTTCTTGTTCATTATAAGAGCCTAAAATCAGAAAACTTAATAACTGAATATTTAAAGTACTTGTCTTTCCTTCTAACTTAAGTTAGATTCTAAAGTTATAGTTAAAAATGATACACGGATTTATAATATTGTAAATACGTATGGGATTTTTTTATACAGGAAGTTGCCATTGCTGCTGGCCCTTTTATGATACGTCAAGATCGAGCTGAAGTAGTGGACTTCACTGCCTCAATATTTGTAGACTACTGGAGGATCTTGGGTGCTCGAGGTGTTCCTGAGGAGGACCCCTGGGGTTTCATATTCCCCCTGGAGCCGCTGGTGTGGGCGGCCATCTTGGCTGTGATGCTGGTGCTTGCGACCGCAATATTTCTCATGAACTTGTGGTTCTCATACAAGTACATTGTTCAAGGCATTTGGTTACAGGTCATATTTGACTACCTACGAATATTATTGCAGCAAGGTTAGTGTGTGTATTTATGGAAGAGGGAACTGGAGGTGATGATAATGTGGAAAATGATTAACACTCATATTAACATAGATCATTTCCGGTAAATGCTACAGATTTGTCTGTACCGGTGTACTGGTGGTGGGAACGTATATTGTTGGTGGTGTGGATGATGGGAACGCTAGTGTTAACACGGAGCTACTCAGGCAACCTTATGGCCCTCCTGACAGTGAGACACATAGCACAGCCTTACCAGTCCCGGCAACAGGTGCTGAATGACACTTCCGTTACAATGATATGGATGGTAGGCTCCGGTCTGGAAGAAGTATTGCAGGTGACGAAAGAGCATATTCTCTTTTCAGTTATTTTAATAAATCTTTAATAACACAAATTTAATCCATGAGAATAAGTAGTGAGTCAAATGTCTGATTAGATTGTAGTTTTTCAGTCAGCTAAATCAGGTATATATCGTGAGATGGCCGACGCGGAAAGGAATGGTCGTCTTATATGGAAAACACAGGCTCAGTTTCCTGAACTTATGGACTCTTTGGTGAAGCAGGGTGACCACGTTTTATTAGAGGTTGACAGTGGCATGAAGGCATTGATCTCTCAACACTTTACGAGAACAGGTAATTTATTGCTTGTCTTTCTATGTCTCTTTCTCTCTGTACACACGCACACACATATATAAATATATATCTTTCTTCTTTCAACACATCGGCCGTATCCCACCGAGGAAGGGTGGCCCAAAAGGAATCACGAAAGTTTCTCCTTTTACATTTAGTAATATATACAGGAGAAGGGGTTACTAGCCCCTTGCTCCCGGCATTTTAGTCTCCTCTTAGAACACGCATGGCTTACGGAGGAAGAATTCTGTTCCACTTCCCCATGGAGATAAGAGGAAATAAACAAGAACTAGAAAGAAAATAGGAGAAAACCCAGAGGGGTGTGTGTATATATATGCTTGTATCTGTATGTGTAGTGTGACCTAAGTGTAAGTAGAAGTAGCAAGACGTACCTGAAATCTTGCATGTTTATGAGACAGAAAAAAGGACACCAGCAATCCTACCATCATGTAAAACAATTACAGGCTTCCGTTTTACACTCACTTGGCATGACGAAAGTACCTCCCAGGGTGGTTGCTGTCTATCAACATAATAAATACACACAACACACACACACACACACACACACACACACACACACACACACACACACACACACAGACACACACACACACACACACACACACTCACATATATATATATATATATATATATATATATATATATATATATATATATGTGTGTGTGTGTGTGTGTGTGTGTGTGTGTGTGTGTGTGTGTGTGTGTGTGTGTGTGTGTGTGTGTGTGTGTGTGTGTAAAGATGACATATACAGTATATGATAAGTTAGAGATACATGTCTAGTACATACGTGTTTCTCACTGATTATAATGCAAAAATCTCATCCAGCTCCTCAGAGCTGGGGCGCATGCCCAAAATATAGCAGACATTACCCCTCTGAACAGCAGTGCTGAGTTGCTGGAACAGAAAACTAACTGCACTGGGCTCCCTAGTTACCCTGATGAGTCTTTTGCCTTGCTCCTTAAAAGGAACATAGATACACTCTTTCCCCATGAACCAAGGGTCTCTGAGCCTATGGGAACAAAATAATAATGGAAAATGTACGCATATATTCCAGACTTTTGGGAAGCCCTGAAGCTGGCGGCTGCCCTTTTTTCCTCTCTGGTGTATTGGAGTTAGGTATCAGCCAAAGTAGATGCACATGTGTTGTCCCACAGAACCTGCTTCCCGTCTGTCCAGGCTTGAAGGGTGATACCATCTGGACGCTTTTGGCTGCCATTGGATCTGCATAGTTGGGGAGGCTCCCTTACTGCTGGGCATCCGGCTGTTGTGAGGCTCCTCTTGATAATGTCATTAACCTCCTCATGTCTTGCAATTTTTCCCTCTGCTATACGGTATGCTGCTTCACTGCTACAAATACACATGTGTTCGGTGAGAGTAGGGGCGACAGGTCGAAGGGCAACACCAATGCGGATTCTCTGTGGGTCGAGGCGTGTGCCAAGGCTGGAGTTGGGAACAGAAAGTCAACTGCATGAGGAGCTCTCACCTCGAGGAGGCGGGCTCTATCTTTCCCTGACACACACACTCAAGCATTGCTGAGGCTATATTTTTTACTATCGAGCCATCCCAGTGCGACTGTTTGTAGTTGTTGGGGGGAGCAGGTCTGGTTTCAGAGCCCGTTAGATTATCCCAGATCATGACTACGTCAATGAATTTTGGTCCTGGACTCCAATCTTGTCCCTAAGATGTTCAGAGAGAATCGCTGCTACTAGCTCTCTGGATGCAACGCATGAGGACAGGAAAGCAGGTAGTGCAATCTGTAATGACTTGCGGATACCAGTGCTTCCTAGACTGACTAGAAGTGTAGCTTGGTTCCACAGCCCATTTTCTAGAGTAAGGTTAAGTACTTTCATAAAAATCTGCCTCTGGATACTGACATACGAGTGCAGTATGGGGGTTATCATGTGAAGGTGGACATCTTAGGAAATAAGTCAATCTGGGTAGACTCAAGCACTTTGTGAGAACATAAAAGGCATCGTGGGTGTCAAGACTGCCTATTCCTCGTCTCTTCCAGTTTCTTCCCGATAATTTTGTCAATGGTATCGCTTCCCGGAGGTGCTCCAAGCAAGACGCTATTTGTGGGGGCAATGACTGATGCTCCTGGTAGTTTTGATGTAACTGCATCTATCACTTGTTGACTGACTGAGATAATTTCCGTTAGGATGAATTCATGATGAGACCCATTTCCTGTCCCGTGTCATCACCTGTGTAAGATCATCTAGATGGGAATCCTTTGTACTTGCTAGTGTGCCATCATCCAGGAACCAGATGTTTAGCTCACTGGTCAGAAGAGACATATTGCGAGAGGATCCCCTTGCTGGACACCCTCTGATGATGTGATTTCATGCTCTCCAAGCAAAAGTATTGATTCCTTGCTCTCTCTCTCTCTCTCTCTCTCTCTCTCTCTCTCTCTCTATATATATATATATATATATATATATATATATATATATATATATATATATATATATATATATATATATATATATATATATATATATATATACATATATATATATACATATATATATATATATATATATATATATATATATATATATATATATATATATATATACATATATATATATATATATATATATATATATATTTTTTTTTTTTTTATTATCACACCGGCCGATTCCCACCAAGGCAGGGTGGCCCGAAAAAGAAAAACTTTCACCATCATTCACTCCATCACTGTCTTGCCAGAAGGGTGCTTTACACTACAGTTTTTAAACTGCAACATTAACACCCCTCCTTCAGAGTGCAGGCACTGTACTTCCCATCTCCAGGACTCAAGTCCGGCCTGCCGGTTTCCCTGAATCCCTTCATAAATGTTACTTTGCTCACACTCCAACAGCACGTCAAGTATTAAAAACCATTTGTCTCCATTCACTCCTATCAAACACGCTCACGCATGCCTGCTGGAAGTCCAAGCCCCTCGCACACAAAACCTCCTTTACCCCCTCCCTCCAACCCTTCCTAGGCCGACCCCTACCCCGCCTTCCTTCCACTACAGACTGATACACTCTTGAAGTCATTCTGTTTCGCTCCATTCTCTCTACATGTCCGAACCACCTCAACAACCCTTCCTCAGCCCTCTGGACAACAGTTTTGGTAATCCCGCACCTCCTCCTAACTTCCAAACTACGAATTCTCTGCATTATATTCACACCACACATTGCCCTCAGACATGACATCTCCACTGCCTCCAGCCTTCTCCTCGCTGCAACATTCATCACCCACGCTTCACACCCATATAAGAGCGTTGGTAAAACTATACTCTCATACATTCCCCTCTTTGCCTCCAAGGACAAAGTTCTTTGTCTCCACAGACTCCTAAGTGCACCACTCACTCTTTTTCCCTCATCAATTCTATGATTCACCTCATCTTTCATAGACCCATCCGCTGACACGTCCACTCCCAAATATCTGAATACGTTCACCTCCTCCATACTCTCTCCCTCCAATCTGATATTCAATCTTTCATCACCTAATCTTTTTGTTATCCTCATAACCTTACTCTTTCCTGTATTCACCTTTAATTTTCTTCTTTTGCACACCCTACCAAATTCATCCACCAATCTCTGCAACTTCTCTTCAGAATCTCCCAAGAGCACAGTGTCATCAGCAAAGAGCAGCTGTGACAACTCCCACTTTGTGTGTGATTCTTTATCTTTTAACTCCACGCCTCTTGCCAAGACCCTCGCATTTACTTCTCTTACAACCCCATCTATAAATATATTAAACAACCACGGTGACATCACACATCCTTGTCTAAGGCCTACTTTTACTGGGAAAAAATTCCCCTCTTTCCTACATACTCTAACTTGAGCCTCACTATCCTCGTAAAAACTCTTCACTGCTTTCAGTAACCTACCTCCTACACCATACACTTGCAACATCTGCCACATTGCCCCCCTATCCACCCTGTCATACGCCTTTTCCAAATCCATAAATGCCACAAAGACCTCTTTAGCCTTATCTAAATACTGTTCACTTATATGTTTCACTGTAAACACCTGGTCCACACACCCCCTACCTTTCCTAAAGCCTCCTTGTTCATCTGCTATCCTATTCTCCGTCTTACTCTTAATTCTTTCAATTATAACTCTACCATACACTTTACCAGGTACA
The DNA here is from genome assembly GCF_038502225.1 of Cherax quadricarinatus. Taxonomy (NCBI): domain Eukaryota; kingdom Metazoa; phylum Arthropoda; class Malacostraca; order Decapoda; family Parastacidae; genus Cherax; species Cherax quadricarinatus. Next base: position 47,626,571 of record NC_091307.1, read on the forward strand.
CTCAACAGACTTATCCCCCTATAATTTTTGCACTCTCTTTTATCCCCTTTGCCTTTATACAAAGGAACTATGCATGCTCTCTGCCAATCCCTAGGTACCTTACCCTCTTCCATACATTTATTAAATAATTGCACCAACCACTCCAAAACTATATCCCCACCTGCTTTTAACATTTCTATCTTTATCCCATCAATCCCGGCTGCCTTACCCCCTTTCATTTTACCTACTGCCTCACGAACTTCCCCCACACTCACAACTGACTCTTCCTCACTCCTACAAGATGTTATTCCTCCTTGCCCTATACACGAAATCACAGCTTCCCTATCTTCATCAACATTTAACAATTCCTCAAAATATTCCTTCCATCTTCCCAATACCTCTAACTCTCCATTTAATAACTCTCCTCTCCTATTTTTAACTGACAAATCCATTTGTTCTCTAGGCTTTCTTAACTTGTTAATCTCACTCCAAAACTTTTTCTTATTTTCAACAAAATTTGTTGATAACATCTCACCCACTCTCTCATTTGCTCTCTTTTTACATTGCTTCACCACTCTCTTAACTTCTCTCTTTTTCTCCATATACTCTTCCCTCCTTGCATCACTTCTACTTTGTAAAAACTTCTCATATGCTAACTTTTTCTCCCTTACTACTCTCTTTACATCATCATTCCACCAATCGCTCCTCTTCCCTCCTGCACCCACTTTCCTGTAACCACAAACTTCTGCTGAACACTCTAACACTACATTTTTAAACCTACCCCATACCTCTTCGACCCCATTGCCTATGCTCTCATTAGCCCATCTATCCTCCAATAGCTGTTTATATCTTACCCTAACTGCCTCCTCTTTTAGTTTATAAACCTTTACCTCTCTCTTCCCTGATGCTTCTATTCTCCTTGTATCCCATCTACCTTTTACTCTCAGTGTAGCTACAACTAGAAAGTGATCTGATATATCTGTGGCCCCTCTATAAACATGTACATCCTGAAGTCTACTCAACAGTCTTTTATCTACCAATACATAATCCAACAAACTACTGTCATTTCGCCCTACATCATATCGTGTATACTTATTTATCCTCTTTTTCTTAAAATATGTATTACCTATAACTAAACCCCTTTCTATACAAAGTTCAATCAAAGGGCTCCCATTATCATTTACACCTGGCACCCCAAACTTACCTACCACACCCTCTCTAAAAGTTTCTCCTACTTTAGCATTCAAGTCCCCTACCACAATTACTCTCTCACTTGGTTCAAAGGCTCCTATACATTCACTTAACATCTCCCAAAATCTCTCTCTCTCCTCTGCATTCCTCTCTTCTCCAGGTGCATACACGCTTATTATGACCCACTTCTCGCATCCAACCTTTACTTTAATCCACATAATTCTTGAATTTACACATTCATATTCTCTTTTCTCCTTCCATAACTGATCATTTAACATTACTGCTACCCCTTCCTTTGCTCTAACTCTCTCAGATACTCCAGATTTAATCCCATTTATTTCCCCCCACTGAAACTCTCCTACCCCCTTCAGCTTTGTTTCGCTTAGGGCCAGGACATCCAACTTCTTTTCATTCATAACATCAGCAATCATCTGTTTCTTGTCATCCGCACTACATCCACGCACATTTAAGCAACCCAGTTTTATAAAGTTTTTCTTCTTCTCTTTTTTAGTAATTGTATACAGGAGAAGGGGTTACTAGCCCATTGCTCCCGGCATTTTAGTCGCCTCACACGACACGCATGGCTTACGGAGGAAAGATTCTTTTCCACTTCCCCATGGACAATAGAAGAAATAAAAAGAACAAGAGCTATTTAGAAAAAGGAGAAAAACCTAGATGTATGTATATATATATATATGCATGTGCGTGTCTATGAAGTGTGACCAAAGTGTAAGTAGGAGTAGCAAGATATCCCTGTTATCTTAGCGTGTTTATGAGACAGAAAAAGAAACCAGCAATCCTACCATCATGCAAAACAGTTACAGGTTTTTGTTTCACAGTCATCTGGCAGGACGGTAGTACTTCCCTGGGTGGTTGCTGTCTACCAACCTACTACCTACATATATATATATATATATAAAATATAATATATATATATATATATACATATATATATATATATATGAAATATATATATATATAAAATATATATATATATATATATATATATATATATATATATATATATATATGTATTCATATATATATATATATATATTTATATATATATATGTATTCATATATATATATATATATATATATATATATATATATATTTATATATATATATGTATTCATATATATATATATATATTAATATATATGTATATAAATATATATATATATATATATATATATATATATATATATATATATATATATATATATATATATATATATATATATATATATATATATATATATATAAACACGTCGACCGTTTCCCACCGAGGCACGGTGACCTAAAAAGGAAGAAAACCCGAAAAACTAAGAAAAAGCATTTGTTTTCACTCAACTCTTTCACCATCACTCATACATGATCACTGTCTTTGCAGACGCGCTCAATTACGACAATTTAGATGTCCCTCCAAACTACCAATATAAGAACATAAGAATGTAGGAACACTGCAGAAGGCCTACTGGCCCATACGAGGCAGGTCCTTATCAAAACGACATCTACCTAAAGCTACTCAAGAAACAACTCCCGCACCCCCCAACACCAATCAAACCCATCCCCTCCCACTCATATATTTGTCCAGTCTCTTCTTAAAGCTACCCAAGGTCCTAGCCTCTATCACCCCACTGGGAAGACTGTTCCACGCATCTACAACTCTGTTAGAAAACCAGTACTTACCTATGTCCTTTCTAAATCTAAATTTATCCAACTTAAATCCATTATTCCTGGTTCTTACCTGGTTCGACACCCTCAGTACTTTATTAATGTCTCCCTTGTTTATGCCCGTCATCCACTTATACACTTCAATGATATCTCCCCTCATTCTACGCCTCTCCAGAGAGTGGAGATTTAAGGCTTTAAGTCTATCTTCATACGGGAGGTTCCTTACACAGTAAATCATTTTAGTCATTCTTCTCTGTATGTTCTCTAATGAGTCTATGTCCATCCTGTAGTAAGGGGACCAAAACTGAGCAGCATAATCTAAATGAGGCCTCACTAGTGATGTATAGAGCTGTAAAATAACTTTTGGACTTCTGTTACTTATACTTCTTGAGATAAATCCAAGTAATCTGTTGGCCTTGTTGCGCACACTGAGGCACTGCTGTCTTGGCTTTAGATTTCTGCTTACCATGACTCCCAAGTCTTTTTCACATTCTGTATGACCAAGCTCTACTTCACCTAGATTATAGCTTCGAGGGTCACCTTCATTACCAAGGGCAAGTACCTTACACTTATCCACATTAAACTTCATCTGCCATTTCTCAGACCAAGACATTAGTTTGTTCAAATCGTCCTGGAGTTCATTGATATCCTCCTCAGAGTGAATTATACGGCCTATCTTTGTATCATCAGCAAACTTACTCATGTCACTAGTAATCCCTTCATCAAGGTCATTAATGTAAATTATGAACAAGAGAGGGCCTAAAACTGATCCTTGTGGAACGCCTCTAGTGACTAATCCCCATTCAGATTTCACTCCATTAATGGTAACTCTCTGCTTTCTATTGGTAAGCCATGCCTCAATCCATGCTAGAACTTTACCTCCTATACCATGAGCTGCCACTTTTCTTAAGAGTCTCTTGTGAGGTACTCTGTCGAAGGCTTTACTAAAATCCAAATAAACAATATCATATTCCTTATCACTGTCAACTGCCTCAAATGTTCTATTGAAGAACGTCAGTAAGTTTGTCAGGCAGGAACGACCTCTCGTGAATCCATGCTGAGATTCATTTATCAAGTTATGCTCTTCAAGGTGACTTCTGATAATGTCAGCTATAATTGATTCTAATAACTTGCCCACTATAGATGTCAGGCTTATTGGACGGTAATTTGAAGGAGTGGACTTATCCCCTGATTTGAATATAGGAACCACATTAGCCATCTTCCACATCTCTGGCACAACACTGGTAAGGATGGACGCATTGAATACACTCGTTAATGGCTGACTAAGCTCCATCTTGCATTCCTTAAGTACCCTTGAAAACAACTCATCGGGTCCCGGGGACTTACTTTGTTTCAGTTTGTCTATCTGTTTAATAACCATGTCCCTCGTGACAGTAATATTAGTTAACTTGAATTCATCAGGAACTAAATAATTGTTAATTACTGGAATCTCATTTACATCTTCCTGTGTAAAAACTGACAAAAAATAGTCATTAAATAAGGAACACATTTCCAGTTCATTATCCGTCAGCTGTCCATTCCCAGATTTCAGAGGTCCTACTTTTTCCTTCACCTTCGTCCTATACACTTGAAAGAACCCCTTTGGATTAGTCTTTGATTCATTAGCGACTCTAATTTCATAGTCACGTTTAGCCTTTCTAATCGCCTTTTTTACTTCTCTTTTAAGCTGAACATATTGGTCAGTAAGGTTAACCTCTCCTCTTCTGATGCGCCTATAAATTCCCCTTTTCTCCCCTAATAGATGCTTTAGCCTCCTGTTAACCCATTTGGGATCGTTATTATTAGACCTAATTTCTCTCTGGGGAATGTATATACTCTGGGCACTGTGTACATTATTAAGAAAACAATCATAAAAGCAGATCCCTTCATATTCATAAGTATGATTATCGTCAATAAAATCATTAGCTAGATAACCCCAATCAAGATTAGACAGATGTTCCCTAAGTCCATTATAATCGGCAGAACGAAAATCGGGGATTTTTACTGTATTATCATTATTCTTGCATTCCCAATTAATGCTAAAGGTGATGGATTTGTGATCACTTGCGCCAAGCTCTTCAGTGATCTCCAGATTATTCACGAGTGTTTCCTTATTTGACAAGACTAGGTCTAGCAAATTATTACCCCTGGTAGGTTCAGTTACACTCTGTTTCAGAAAACAGTCCTGAACTGTTTCCATGAAGTCACTGGACTCTAGATTACCTGTCAAAGAATTCAAGTCAATTTGGCTAAAGTTAAAGTCCCCTACTATGACTACGTTACTGTGACCAGAGGCCCTAACAATTTCGTCCCAAAGAAGTCTCCCTCTATCGTGATCCAAGCCTGGAGGTCGGTATATTACACCTAGAATTAGTTTTTCTTGACCCTCCACGAACTCTACCCAAACAGACTCTGTTACTGCTCCATCTATTTTTATACCTGTTTTTATGCAACAATTAATATTTTCTCGAACATACAATGCAACTCCTCCCCCCTTCCCATTACATCTATCCACATTGAATAACTTAAATCCCTGAATATTACACTCAGCAGTCATATCCCGACTCTTTAAATCATACCACGTTTCAGTTAATGCAATGATATCAAAGTTCCCAGCACATGCTACCAAACGTAGTTCATTAATTTTATTTCTTGCACTTCGACTGTTAGCATAAAATACCATCATGTGTTTTTTCTTCTGCACATTTTTCCTATTCATCTTTGTTTTTACACAATTTCTGAAATTATCATTACCGAGAGTTACTACATGACAGTTACTATTAAGATTCTTAATATCAGAGCATAAGTCAATATATCCATACTCATTATTAATCATTTCTAAACCCATACCTCTAACTAATCCTAGTTTAAAGTCCTAACAACCCCCTCAACTGAGTTAGCAAGAAAACCCACACCTGCCCTGGATAAGTGAACCCCATCCCTGGCATACATGTCATTTCGGCCATAGAAGTTGTCCCAGTTGTCAATGAATGGTACTGCATTATCCTTACAGTGTTTATCCAGCCAACAATTAATGCCAATTGCTCTGGACAACCATTCATTACCAACACCTCTTCTTGGCAAAATGCCACATATAACAGGGCGCCCCCCCTTCTTCCTAATCATGTCTATAGCTGTCCTGAACTTTCTAACTAAATCCTCACTTCTACGCTTGCCTACATCATTGCCTCCAGCACTGAGGCAAATAATAGGATTGATCCCATTACCGTTCATGATGTTGTCAAGCCGGCTAACAATGTCCTCTATCCCAGCCCCAGGAAAGCATACCCTTTGTCTCCTACTCCTGTCCTTCAAGCAGAATGCCCTATCCATGTATCTAACCTGGCTATCCCCAACAACAACAATATTCTTACCTTCCTTGTTGTCGTTCGTCGTGACGATCCCAGTAGTAGACTCACATTCGTCGGGTAGCACCGAGAATGCGTTGGAGGTTTCCACGGGAGTTTCCACAGCAGTCTCTTTCTTCTTCATCGTTTCTGGCTTTCCATTCGTCTTCTTGATCGTCAACTTCGTCGTCCCCTGCTGTCCAGCCACTGACCACGATCCCTTCTTGACCTGAGGACTCGAAACAGGAGGACTACTACGAATCCTCTTGTTTTCCTCGGTCAATCGCCGTATCTCCATCTTCGCTGCCCTCAATTCTTCCTTAAGTTGCTGGTAAAGTTGCTCGATGGAGGGCATCTTGGTTCAGTCCACGGGAGCAAACAAGACACTTCTTCACAGAGTTAAGTATAGGTCAGCACTCAAAGTACATATCCTAAACCCCTCCTTAGAGTGCAGACATTGTACTTCCCATTTCTAAGACTCAAGTGTGTGGGTGTGTGTATGTGCATATATATATATATATATATATATATATATATATATATATATATATATATATATATATATATATATATATATATATATATATAGATATATATTTAAATATAGGGAAGTACCACCTCTATGGCTGGAATGGGGACCCTCATCCTCAGAGAAGACAATAAACGTAACTCAGGGAAAACTCAAGGTTCTCCCCGGAGCTTTTTGAATATATTCTTCTCCTACCACCCCCTATATTTGATATTCTATGTGAACATTTATTAATAAGCAGAATACATTTACAGAAAAACATAAACATGAATTCAATGGCACAATGTATCAAAGATCATGAATTTCCTCCAGCTCCTCCGAGGCTGGACGCGAGCCAAGTATGCAGCAAGCATTTCCCCTCTGGATGGCTACGATGAGGCGCTGGAACATGAAAGTGGCTGCCCTTGGGTCCCTGGTGGTGTCGATGAGTCTGGAACCCAATTCTTTAAGGAAACGTGTGGCATATTTTTCCCCATGATCCCAAGGTCTCTGATCCCACTGGGACAAATTGATACTGTAGGCTTATGTCCCTGTATTTGCTGATCTTGTATTCCTCCCTTTGGTCAGCAGCTCCTCCCTGTCGCCCCACACTGTGATGGATATAGGTGTCAGCCAGTGTGGACACACAGGTATAGTCCAATGCTAAGAGCTTGCCATTCTTCCTAGGATAGATGGAGATCCCGTCGGGGCGGTTTGCTGAGTTGTGGGTATTGTTGGCTGCTAGTGATCGGGGCTCCCTCTTGGCTGGGCATCCTGCTGTAGCAAGGGTTCTCTTAATGATGTCGTTGACCTTATTGTGTCTTGCATGCCAGCCCATGGCCCTCGGGCCATCCCAGTTTGACTGTTTGTGAGCCAGTGCTTCACTAGGGTTTGGTGCTGGAGCAGCAAGAGTCTTCCAGTCAGTGATGGCACTGGCATAGCTAGGGTCTTCTATTCCTGCTGAGTCACTGAGGTTATCAGGAAGAATTTGTTTTATCAACTCGTTTGATGCTATGGAATAGGATAGGAAAGCTGGTAGAGCAATCTGGGAGGATCTGCGTACTCCTAGCCCTCCAAGCCTGACCGGAAGTGAGGCTTGCAACCACTGTCCATCTTCAAGGGAAAGATTCAATACACTCTCTAGCAGGGTCTTAAAGAGAGAGTCATATTCCTTGAGTTTTGGACTGCTGAAGGCTGGGGAGCATCTCAGAAAGTAGGTAAGTTTTGGGATTGACAAGCACCTGGTGAGTAGGTAGAAGGCATCGTGCGTGTCAATGTCTTTCATCCTGCTTTCCATCTTCCGGAGGTCTGAGAATTTTCTTTCTAGGATCGGATCGATGGCATTGGACCCAAGAAGAGCACCAAGGAGAGTGCTATTGGCTGGATCAATGGCTCGTGCTCCTGGTAAAACGGCGTTAATATTCTGGATCATCTATTGATTGGAAGAAACTATTTCACATTTGGTTGGGTTTAAAGAAAGGCCCAGGCTTTCTCCAATGTCTTTAATTTTACTGATGTCCTCTAGGAGAGATTCTGTTGTGCCAGCTAGGGTACCATCGTCCAGGAACCACATATTGAGCTCGCTGGAGAGTGCTTCTGTGACTTCCTTGATGACCAAACAGAATAGAAAGGGGGCGAGAGGATTCCCCTGTTGCACGCCCTCACATGAGTCAGTTTCATTGTCCCCAAACAATAGTTTGGAAGTCACACTATAACACGAATCTATGAAGGGGTAAAGGAAAGGGAAGTTTCTATAAACTGCTTGGAGAGCAGCATCCCTTCTGACAGAGTTGAAAGCTTTGGCAAAGTCCAATTTGACCAAGGCTTTCTCATCGGACATGTTTTTGATATATACTCGTGCTGCGTGGGCAGCTGCTTCACAGCCCTATATATATTTACATATATATATATATATATATATATATATATATATATATATATATATATATATATATATATATATATATATATAGATAGATATATGTATATATATATATATATATATATATATATATATATATATATATATATATATATATATATATATATATATAAATATATATATATATATATATATATATATATATATATATATATATATATATATATATATATATATATATATATATATATATATATATTTTTAACAAGTCGACCGTCTCCCACTGAGGCAGGGTGACCCAAAAAAGAAAGAAAATCCCCAAAAAGAAAATACTTTCATCTTCATTCATCACTTTCACCACACTCACTCATAATCACTGTTTTTGCAGGGGTGCTCAGAATACAACAGTCTAAAAGCATATACGTATAAAGATACGCAACATATCCCTCTAAACTGCCAATATCCCAAACCCCTCCTTTAGAGTGCAGGCATTGTACTTCCCATTTCCAGGACTCAAGTCCGGCAATATAAAATAACCGGTTTCCCTGAATCCCTTCACTAAATATTACCCTGCTCACACTCCAACGGCTTGTCATGTCCCAAATATCATTCGTCTCCATTCACTCTTATCTAACACTCACGCACGCTTACTGGAAGTCCAAGCCCGTCGCCCACATAACCTCCTTTACCCCCTCCCTCCAATCTTTTCGAGGACGACCGCTACCTCGCCTTCCTTCCAATACAGATTTATACGCTCTCCATGTCATTCTACTTTGAACCATTCTCTCTAAATGACCAAAGCACCTCAGCAACTCCTCTTCAAGGCTCTGACTAATACTTTTATTAACTCCACACCTTCTCCTAATTTCCACACTTCGAATTTTCTGCATAATATTTACACCACACATTGCCTTTAGACAGGACATCTCCACTACCTCCAACCATCTCCTCGCTGCAGCATTTACAACCGAAGCTTCACACTCATATAAGAGTGTTGGTACTTGTATACTTTCATACATTCCCTTCTTTGCCTCCATAAATAACATTTATTGTCTCCACATATACCTCAATGCACCACTCACTTTTTTTCCTTCATCAATTCTATGATTAACCTCATCCTTCATAAATCCACCCGCTGACACGTCAACTCCCAAATATCTGAAAACATTCATTTCTTCCATACTCCTCCTCCCCAATTTGATATCCAATTTTTCTTTATCTAAATCATTTGATACTCTCATCACATTACTCTTTTCTGTGTTCACTTTCAACTTTCTACCTTTACACACGCTCCCAAGCTCGTCTACTAACTTTTGCAATTTTTCTTTAGAATCTCCCATAAGCACAGTATCATCAGCAAAAAGTAACTGTGTCACTTCCCATTTTGTATTTAATTCCCCATAATTTAATCCCACCCCTCTCCCGAACACCCTAGCATTTACTTCTTTTACAATCCCATCTATAAATATATTAAACCATGGTGACATTACGCATCCCTGTCTAAGACCTACTTTTACCACTATCCTCATAAAAACTCTTTACATCATTTAGTAACTTACCTCCTATTCCATATACGTGTAACATCTGCCACATTACTCCTCTATCCACTCTATCATATGCCTTTTCTAAATCCATAAATGCAGTAGAAACTTCCCTACCTTTATCTAAATACTGTTCAAATATACGCTTCAATGTAAACACTTGATCTACATATCCCCTACCCACTCTAAAACCTCCTTGCTCATCCGCAATCTTACATTCTCTCTTTCCTCTAATTCTTTCAATGATAATCCTACCGTACACTTTTCCTGGTATACTCAGTAAACTTATTCCTCTATAATTTTTTCAGTCTCTTTTGTCCACCTTCCCTTTATATAAAGGGACTATACATGCTCTCCGCCAATCCCTAGGTACCTTCCCCTCTTTCAAACATTTATTAAACAACACTACCAACCACTCCAACACTATATCCCCCCCCCTTGCTTTTACATTTCTGTCATGATCCCGTCAATTCCAGCTGCTTTACCCCCTTTCGTTCTTCGTAATGCCTCACGTACCTCCCCCACAATCACATTCTGCTCTTCTGCACTCCTAGAAGATGGAATACTTCCCTGGCCAGTGCATGAAATTACCGCCTCCCTTTCTTAATCGACATTAAAAAATTCCTCATAATATTCTCGCCATCTACCCAATACCTCCATCACCCCATCTACTAACTCCCCTAATCTGTTTTTAACTGACAAATCCATTCGTGCCCTAGGCTTTTTTGACTTGTTTAAATTAACTTGTTTAAAATTTCTTGACAGTACCTCTTCACTCTATCATCTGCTTTCCTTTTGCACTCACCACTCTCTTCACCTTTCTTTTACTCTCCATATACTCTACTCTTTGTATAACACTTCTGCTTTGCAAAAACCTCTCTTAAGCTACCTTTTTCTCTTTTATCACACTCTTTACTTCATCATTCCACCAATCACTCCTCTTTCCTCTTGCCCCCACCCTCCTATAACCACAAACTTCTGCCCCCCCCCTTCCCCACTACTCATACCTGCACCAGCCCACCTTTCTGCCAATAGTTGCTTATATCTCAACCGAACTTCCTCCTCCCTTAGTTTATACACTTACACTTCCCTCGTACTTGTTGTTGCCACCTTCCTCTTGTCCCTTCTACCTCTTACTCTAACTGTAGCTACAACTAAATAATGATCCGATATATCAGTTGCCCCTCTGTAAACGTGTACATACTGGAGCCAAGCCGTCATCCTTTTATCAACTATTACATAGTCTAATAAACTACTTTCATTACGTGTTATATCATAGCTTGTATATCTATTTATCCTCTTTTTTCATTAATGATGTATTACTTATTACCAAACCTCTTTCTACACATAGCTCAATTAAAGGCTCCCCATTTACATTTACCTCTGGCACCCCAAATTTACCTACTACTCCCTCCACAACATTTTTACCCACTTTATCATTGAAATCCCCAAACACAAATACTCTCACACTTGGTTCAAAATTCCCCACGCATTCACTCAATATTTCCCAAAATCTCTCTCCTCTACACTTTTCTCTTCTCCAGGTGCATATAAGCTTACTATAACCCACTTTTCACATCCAATCTTTATTTTACTCCACATAATCATTGAATTAATACATTTATAGTCCCTCTTTACCTGCCATAGCATTTCCTTCAACATTATTGATACTCCTTCTTTAGCTCCAACTCTGTTTGAAACCCCTGACCTAATCCCATTTATTCCTCTCCATTGAAACTCTCCCACCCCCTTCAGCTTTATTTCACTTAAAGCCAAGACATCCAGCTTCATCTCATTCATAACATCCACCATTATCTCTTTCTTATCATCCGTACAACATCCACGCACATTCAGACATCCCACTTTGACAGTTTTCTTCTTCTTATTCTTTTTAGTAATTATTACAGGGAAAGAGATTACTAGCATATTGTTCCCGGCATTTTAGTTGACTTTTACAACAAGCATGGCTAACGGGGGAAAGATTCTTATTCCACTTCTCCATGGATATAAAAGGAAAAGCAATAAGAACAAGAACTGTTAAGATAAAATCAAAGAAAACTCAGATGAGTGTGTATAATAAACGTGTACATGTATGTGTAGTATGACCTATGTGTAAGTAGAAGTAGCAAGACGTACCTGTAACTTTGCATATTTATGAGACAGACAAAAGACACCAGCAATCCTACCATCATGTAGAACAATTACAGGCTATCGTTTTACACTCTCTTGGTAGGACGGTAGTACCTCCCTGGGTGGTTGCTGAATGGGTAAAATTGGTCAATTAACAGGAACTCATTTAAAATTAAGGAAGAAAAATACAATAGCGCTGCAAGTATGGTAATAAACAGAATATTATATCTCTAATAACTTGTCAAAAGTCATCTTGTTTGATCAACGACATAGGTTAGTCCTTTCCAAGAATATTGATATGGTAAGAGGCGAAAAAATGATGTTTATAGAAGTGAGGAAAGCCCAACAAACATGCTTTTAACACGGTACCAGAGGAATAGCAGGATCATTCCTGGACTATGTATACAAGGGATTAAGATTAATTAGACGTAAGACTGAACGTTACAATTCTAAAAAATGGAGCAACCTAATAGTATGGAGCAGATGATCTCACGACACTAAACCCGATTTTGTTATCAACTTACCGAGTAATGAGGTTACCAGGAGCAACAAACAGCCTTTAGAAATGGTGTTAAGTTTTGTGTCAAAAAAAAAGAATTCACTAAATGGATCTTGCTAAGGCTTTCAAAAAATTAGAAAAAGAGCATGGACATTTAACCCTGTAAACAATCACCATCTGCAAAGGTTGATGGAGCTGTATTCAGATCGGTTTGATTGTATTTGCCTATATTAAATCACATCAAAAATTTTAAAACAATCCTAGATATCACCTAATTATTAGTTCTGCTGCGTCTGATAGGCATAACTTGTGCCAATAGTTGTTGAAAGTGATTATCCAAATAGTAACATCTTGGATGCCCATTTAAAAAACAGAATCGATCTTGTTGAAATCCTGCATAATCTGAATATATCTATTACTTTCACATTGGTAGGTTTTGATGATACTGTTATTAATTCTAGTGCCAGTACGAGACTTGTTATCCCATTTGAAAAATGAAGTGGATAAGTTCCTTATGCCATTCCAAAAGAATATTATCAATGAAGTAATTAAACTGTGTGAAGTCGATTCCAAATTCATATTTTAGAGAAAATGTTATACCCAAAAACATGGTATGGCTATGGGGAATCCCCCATCTCCAGTTATGAAAAACTTATACACTGAATTCTTTGAGATTATTTTACTGAATTTTCATACAGCTTAATATATGTATATAATATTTGTTTATTTCAGGCGAATGTTCATTTTACGCTTCGAAAGAGACGTTTTTGCCTTTTGTCTTTGGTATGATTGCCCCTCTGGACAATCCAATCATCCCAGCTCTTAATAAAAGGTAAAGTATATTGAAAGTAGCCTTGTAAAAACAGTGGAAAATAGAGCTAGGATATATAAGGGATCATAAAGATGACAGTTTTGATGTTACACCTGTTTTCTCTTTAGGTATGCACTATTCATCAAAATTATTTAGTATTTTATCAACAACCTCAGTATAGTGATCTTGAGAAAAAAATGTGAAGTCCAACAGAAGTTTTTGCTTATCCTTGGGAGAAGTTAACTGAATAGATTTAATGAACATTTTACATATGTTTTAGGCATTTCCATATTTGACATTTATTTAAAAAATTGGTTATGTCATTGCAACATTTGTTTTGAGAAAACCTTACATTCGAACTTCAACTGTTTGAATACAATAGTTCAATGTAAATAAGGTTTGTACAAAATGGTAAAATGCAAGTTTTATTTAATAAAATTGTTCTTTATTGTAGAGGTAATCTAGTAGAAGCGAAACGATCTTAGCACAGCCTGGAGGAATCTCTTCTTCACATGTTTTGAAGAAACAAAAAAGGAAATAAAGATGCCCTTCTCGTAAATGAGAGCAAAAATTCCGCTTAAAAACTTTTATTCAAAATTTTATGGCTGATTTTGATTACCCTAAATATCACTGAGACCTTATAGTTTTTTTTTTTTTGCATCAGAAACTACAAAATATAACAGAAGTAAATAGAATACTTGAAACATTCACTGAACATCAAAAATACAAGAATAATTTATGCTGTCTTGCTCTAGCGCTACCAAATGGAATGTGAAATTCACGAACAACAGAGCCCATTAGCCTTCAGGAATTTAATATGAATCTATTTCCATATTTTGTCATGTAATTCATCAAAGTTATTGAGAAGTTGTGAGCCAAAGTTTTCAGCACGATCATCAAAATTTCAACGTCTCTCAAATAATGTTTAACAATAATTCTAAAATTTTCAAACTATTCACAGAAACACAAAATACAAACTGACAAAGATTAGTAATTAGAAATTGGTTTTATCATAAGTTATTAAAATATTTATAATAGAAAGACGCTTTTTACCAATTCTGAGAAATATTTCACACACAATCACAACGATTGCCAACAGATCGATGTTACTCAGATCATCCAGTCAGAGGTTCTTACACGTATACTGAGTCAGAGGTTCTTACACGTATACTGAGTCAGAGGTTCTTACACGTATACTGAGTCAGAGGTTCTTACACGTATACTGAGTCAGAGGTTCTTACACGTATACTGAGTCATGCAGAACCAGAAGCAGAAAACAATCTCTCTGATCATGCTATTAATGGCATGTTTAGTTAAATTAACCCAAAATACTATTTTTTCTAGTTCGTCAAACAAAATGTTTGTTTTAAACCATTGATGAGCTTATTTAGTCTCTATCACGTAAGGTTATTTGAAATCTGATGATGCTTAATATTTTGACTATTTAATTTTGAAGAAATTGATAATAAATGTTTCCCAACGATCATAGGTATTATATAGTAAACATACTTATTAAATGTGGGCGAAAAAGTATCCTTCCTCCTCAAGCAACGTTTGTCGTAAAAGGCAACTAAAATGCCGGAAGCAAGGAGCTACTAACCTCCTTCTTTATATAAATTGCTAAATGTAAAAAGGTGAGAATGGAAGAAATTAATCTTAAGGGGACATCCGACATCCCAGTAGATGACATGCTGTCAGTAGCTCATGTACAAGATTTCTATAATGATTACCATGATGATTGCCCAAGAAACTTATGAAAGTGTTTCTGAGTGCCACTCATGCTCTCAGTTAAGCACCCGTCAGCGGAGGTTCCTTGATGCTGGTAAGGGGCTCTTGATCTAGGGAAATGGATCTGTGCTCCAGTTCCCTGAATTATGCCTGAATACATTCCATCTCTCCCCTCCCCACAAGCGCTGTATAATCTTATGGGTTTAGCGCTTCCCCATGATAATAATAATCATAATAATGAGCTCAACATCTCGGAAACTCGCCGAAATGAGGATCATATAGTAACGTCCGCATTAGAGTTCTAATCAAGATACGTACCATCACTGTAGCGTTAGTAACATTGGAAAACCTCTTCTTCATATAAGCTAAGAATTATGTGCCTTTGCTCGAATAATGGCCTCATTTATACGTTCTTCACGGCAGCCTCATACTATTATTGAGTTGACAACGTACGTTGAAAATAGTGCTGTTTTTTATGTCGACTGTCCCACAGGTACAGGAAACAGCAGTACTTCATAAAAACACCTTTCACTACCAGTAGCAAATCTATTACTTTAAAGCCACCACATATTTTCCACAAAATCTCTTTTGGATTGTTTCACATGTGGTTCTTTCCTGTCCATAGCGAGGGGTAAAGGCAGACTTGGTGGAATGTTGCCAGTGTGAGGAATGATTGCCTTCAGACTTTTTTTTTTTTTTTTTTTTTTTTTTTACACAGGGTTTGACAAGGTTAAGGATCCCTAGCTTTATTGACTTGTTTGCTGGTATCGATAAACAATTGTAACAATGCACGATGATACTGTTTACCAAAAGTATTGAAAAATCCATTACCATCGCAACAGCAACATGTTCATTCCTCCAAATTGAAGTTAAATTTCTAGGTTTTCTGTTACTTTTTGACCAAACTGTTTCCTGTGTCCGAGTTCAATAAATTCCACTAGAGTAGTTTTGGACGAAATAATTCTGACCATTCCTTGGATAAACTTAAGATCGTTTAGGTCACTTTTACTCCCTGGATGTCGATTCTGGTTGTTGACAGCAGCTGGTTCAAACTCAGAATCTGAGTTAGTGGTTTATTCATCATCCAAGAGAAACATACTTTCAGAGTTTCTCTGAATGTTCCTCTAGTCTGATTGCAGAGGAGAGATCTGAACATGTTATTTTAAATTTGATTTTTGATGAAATTTCTGACTTTCTTGTGACAACCATAACAATCAATGGTGTGAGCCTTTGATTCCTTCCATGACTTAATTTCATGAATCTATTCTCTGTTACGCAACAGAGTTGAGGAGCTCACAGTTTGTTCTAATCTCGGACCTACATACCAAAATAGCGAAAATAAGCTATTTTTAGAAAAGGCGAGAAATTCCGCCACCTGTTTGTCGGCGCAAAACTACCACATAAATAATAAAAACATTTCTCTCACTTTAATGTTTAAAATTCGACTAACTCTTCTGTAAACAACACAGTTGAAAAGTTCTATAAGTCAATATCGGACCAAGACGTGATTCTTTGTGAAATATATAATGTTGCTGGAATAACGCAACTTTAAGTCTGTTTACTGTTTGAATAACGTTATTTGCACAAGATAATTCAAGATAACGAAAAGTTGAAGCTTTTGTTGGCTAAAGTTTTGAGTGTTAGTGATAATATCTAGATTAATTTTAGTCAACATTTAAATACTTCACATTATTATCAGTATCAAATAATTTCTGCTTCATTTACAACATATTATTATGGAACTCCAGCCAAATTTCGAGGAAGAAACCTCCTTCCTGAAACCCGAAATTAATATTCCACAGTGAATATCTTCGTTTAACTTAGCATCAACAATCTGCAAGACTGATACAACGTGTTGTTACATTACTTATATTCTTAGCACGTAAATTTCTGTTCAACAAAATTATAAAATTTTTAAGTATTTATTCCAACTTTTGTCCATAAGTTTATTCGTCTTATGTGAATGGAAAATTTTATATTACATTTTAGAAAAAAAATACGTCATGGACTAAAATTTCATTAAAAAACTTCTGAAGGTAAATCAAAATTTTCAGGAAACTAAGCAATACCTTATTAAAAAATTAAAACTACTGTACCCTCTTCAAAGTTAATGAGCCTATAGCTTACACATTTAGGAAAGAGATCAATTTATATACCGTATGGAAAAATTCACTGGAATATATGCAGTATTTAATTACAATAATTACAGGACTCATACATCCACAAAATTTAAATACCAAACTGCCTCCCATTAAGTAGTCAAATATGGTGTTATTCACTAGCAATAAAATAATGATGTTTGACAGTGTAGTTCTGTCGGTAAGTATTACATCTTCGTGTTCAAGTTATTTATGCTTGACAGTGTAGTTCTGTCGGTAAGTATTACATCTTCGTGTTCAAGTTATTTACCCACGATGAATATAATTTATAATAAGTGGACGACTTTTCCTGTATTTAAATAGGTAATAACTGCATGAACATATAACATTTTAATTCGT
Organism: Cherax quadricarinatus; assembly: GCF_038502225.1. NCBI lineage: Eukaryota > Metazoa > Arthropoda > Malacostraca > Decapoda > Parastacidae > Cherax > Cherax quadricarinatus. Next base: position 47,644,363 of record NC_091307.1, read on the forward strand.
CATTACAGAATTATGCTGATGACGGAGGCTGGACTGTTTTTCCAGTGGGTGAAATCTGCAGACCCAAACTCCACTGTGTGTAACTTCGCACCAACCAAGATCACAGTCAGGACCACACTAGCTATGAGTAATGTTTGGGTAATATATTACAAGCAGTACTTTTTTGGAAGCTACAAATGCAGTATATTTTTGTTAATAAAATAATAGCTTTTATGATTATATATTCGTGTAATATTTAAAATACTATCGATAATTGGATTTCCTCTAAAAGACTTTCATTGCTGTTTCCAGGGAATGTTCGTCATCCTTATTGCTGGATACGCTGTCTCTCTGTCAATACTCTGTATCGAGTATCTGACAGCCAACATTAAACATATCTGATGACTCCAGAGTCATTAATTTTATGAAAGATTAATTTATTTAATAATGATTTAAAGCAAGACCATCCATTGTCACTTGTAGTTTGTTAGAATAGTAATTAACTCAGTTTCACTTTACACACACACACACACACACACACACACACACACACCAGGAGCTGAGTTTCGACCCATGCAACCACAATTAGGTGAGTACACACACACATGTTAACTTATATTATCCAATAATTCCATGAAATTACCTAACTAAAACAAAATTAAAAAAAAAAAACTTGAGACTGTCTTTGGGCAGGGCGGGGCATGTGGCACCGTGTGGGCAAGGAGGCATGTGGCACCGTGTGGGCAGGGAGGCATGTGGCACCGTGTGGGCAAGGAAGCATGTGGCACCGTGTGGGCAGGGAGGCATGTGGCACCGTGTGGGCAAGGAGGCATGTGGCACCGTGTGGGCAGGGAGGCATGTGGCACCGTGTGAGCAAGGAGGCATGTGGCACCGTGTGGGCAGGGAGGCATGTGGCACCGTGTGGGCAGGGAGGCATGTGGCACCGTGTGGGCAGGGAGGCATGTGGCACCGTGTGGGCAGGGAGACATGTGGCACCGTGTTGGCAGGGAGGCATGTGGCACCGTGTGGGCAGGGAGGCATGTGGCACCGTGTGGGCAGGGAGGCATGTGGCACCGTGTTGGCAGGGAGGCATGTGGCACCGTGTGGGCAAGGAGGCATGTGGCACCGTGTGGGCAGGGAGGAATGTGGCACCGTGTGGGCAGGGAGGCATGTGGCACCGTGTGGGCAGGGAGGCATGTGGCACCGTGTGGGCAGGGAGGTATGTGGCACCGTGTGGGCAGGGAGGTATGTGGCACCGTGTGGGCAGGGAGGCATGTGGCACCGTGTGGGCAGGGAGGCATGTGGCACCGTGTGGGCAGGGAGGCATGTGGCACCGTGTGGGCAGGGAGGCATGTGGCACCGTGTGGGCAGGGAGGCATGTGGCACCGTGTGGGCAGGGAGGCATGTGGCACCGTGTTGGCAGGGAGGCATGTGGCACCGTGTGGGCAGGGAGGCATGTGGCACTGTGTGGGCAGGGAGGCATGTGGCACCGTGTGGGCAGGGAGGCATGTGGCACCGTGTGGGCAAGGAGGCATGTGGCACCGTGTGGGCAGAGAGGCATGTGGCACCGTGTGGGCAAGGAGGCATGTGGCACCGTGTGGGCAGGGAGGCATGTGGCACTGTGTGGGCAGGGAGGCATGTGGCACCGTGTGGGCAGGGAGGCATGTGGCACCGTGTGGGCAGGGAGGCATGTGGCACCGTGTGGGCAGGGAGGCATGTGGCACCGTGTGGGCAGGGAGGCATGTGGCACCGTGTGGGCAGGGAGGCATGTGGCACCGTGTGGGCAGGGAGGCATGTGGCACCGTGTGGGCAGGGAGGCATGTGGCACCGTGTGGGCAGGGAGGCATGTGGCACCGTGTGGGCAGGGAGGCATGTGGCACCGTGTGGGCAGGGAGGCATGTGGCACCGTATCCAGTGATCATTTTATCACAAACGTTACAAAGTTTGGAGGGATTGTTTTTCATTATATACAGCACATTAAATATTTGAGAAAACAGTACAGCAGAGGTTTTGGCAAAATAGATGTTGCTATGTGAAATAAACTAGTCAGTTGTTGTTTAATAATGAAAATGAACAAATTCACAAGATGGAAAGATTTTGTAACAGGAGGATCCTCCAAGTATAGTTCATGAGGCTGTTGCTGTGTTTAAATACAACTGAAGTAGAGTTTTGTAATGGTAGTGGTTGAGATTATATATGATAAAAGAATTGTGTATTTAAAACGACTTGGAATCCACTGTTAATGGACATTGAGAGTTGTGGATTCTTAGCAAATATTTAATAAAAAGTTATAATTAAATTTAAAACTTTATTTGATAGAATCTTTTAAATGAGTAATGGCTTGTTTGATGTTCTATACAGGATAGTGTAAAAGTTTTAGCTCTTAAACTACAGAGGCTGTCAAAATTACTGATTTTATCTCACCAAACATGAGTGAAAATTTATTGTTACTAATGACTGTATGAATCTTTGAAACTGACGTTGCTGTTTTTATCCTGACAACATGACTGCTTACTATGCTTAAATAATTTTATTCTATATAGATTTTTTCAAATGATTTTTATGAGGAATTTATTTTACATCTACATCTAAATTTTCACAACCATTTATTGAATATATTGTTAGGGCTGGAATTTGTTATGGTAGGTGTATATGGTATAATAAAAATTAACATAGCTGGGGTTGGGTTAGAAAGTGTATTCCTGATTATTTTTAATTATAACTGCTTGTCAAGGTGCTTCAGGGTATCTTTTTTGATCTCAGTTGTTCATTCTTACGGAAAAGATTATTTTAGAAGATTTGGTATTTAAGTACGTTAATGTTTTTTGGTATAAAATTATGTAAAACTAGGTATACGCTTATAAATAATATATATGTATATATATATATATATATATATATATATATATATATATATATGTATATACATATATATTTATATATATATGTATATACATATTTATATATGTATGGATATGTATATATATTATATATATGCATATATATTTATATATATATGTATATATATTTATATATGTATATGTATAAATATATATATATATATATATATATATATATGTATATATATATATGTATATATATATATATATATATATATATATATATATATATATATATATATATATATATATATATATATATATATATATATATATTATATATATATATATATTATTTTTTTTTCATTATCACACTGGCCGATTCCCACCAAGGCAGGGTGGCCCGAAAAAGAAAAACTTTCACCATCATTCACTCCATCACTGTCTTGCCAGAAGGGTGCTTTACACTACAGTTTTTAAACTGCAACATTAACACCCCTCCTTCAGAGTGCAGGCACTGTACTTCCCATCTCCAGGACTCAAGTCCGGCCTGCCGGTTTCCCTGAATCCCTTCATAAATGTTACTTTGCTCACACTCCAACAGCACGTCAAGTATTAAAAACCATTTGTCTCCATTCACTCCTATCAAACACGCTCACGCATGCCTGCTGGAAGTCCAAGCCCCTCGCACACAAAACCTCCTTTACCCCCTCCCTCCAACCCTTCCTAGGCCGACCCCTACCCCGCCTTCCTTCCACTACAGACTGATACACTCTTGAAGTCATTCTGTTTCGCTCCATTCTCTCTACATGTCCGAACCACCTCAACAACCCTTCCTCAGCCCTCTGGACAACAGTTTTGGTAATCCCGCACCTCCTCCTAACTTCCAAACTACGAATTCTCTGCATTATATTCACACCACACATTGCCCTCAGACATGACATCTCCACTGCCTCCAGCCTTCTCCTCGCTGCAACATTCATCACCCACGCTTCACACCCATATAAGAGCGTTGGTAAAACTATACTCTCATACATTCCCCTCTTTGCCTCCAAGGACAAAGTTCTTTGTCTCCACAGACTCCTAAGTGCACCACTCACTCTTTTTCCCTCATCAATTCTATGATTCACCTCATCTTTCATAGACCCATCCGCTGACACGTCCACTCCCAAATATCTGAATACGTTCACCTCCTCCATACTCTCTCCCTCCAATCTGATATTCAATCTTTCATCACCTAATCTTTTTGTTATCCTCATAACCTTACTCTTTCCTGTATTCACCTTTAATTTTCTTCTTTTGCACACCCTACCAAATTCATCCACCAATCTCTGCAACTTCTCTTCAGAATCTCCCAAGAGCACAGTGTCATCAGCAAAGAGCAGCTGTGACAACTCCCACTTTGTGTGTGATTCTTTATCTTTTAACTCCACGCCTCTTGCCAAGACCCTCGCATTTACTTCTCTTACAACCCCATCTATAAATATATTAAACAACCACGGTGACATCACACATCCTTGTCTAAGGCCTACTTTTACTGGGAAAAAATTCCCCTCTTTCCTACATACTCTAACTTGAGCCTCACTATCCTCGTAAAAACTCTTCACTGCTTTCAGTAACCTACCTCCTACACCATACACTTGCAACATCTGCCACATTGCCCCCCTATCCACCCTGTCATACGCCTTTTCCAAATCCATAAATGCCACAAAGACCTCTTTAGCCTTATCTAAATACTGTTCACTTATATGTTTCACTGTAAACACCTGGTCCACACACCCCCTACCTTTCCTAAAGCCTCCTTGTTCATCTGCTATCCTATTCTCCGTCTTACTCTTAATTCTTTCAATTATAACTCTACCATACACTTTACCAGGTACACTCAACAGACTTATCCCCCTATAATTTTTGCACTCTCTTTTATCCCCTTTGCCTTTATACAAAGGAACTATGCATGCTCTCTGCCAATCCCTAGGTACCTTACCCTCTTCCATACATTTATTAAATAATTGCACCAACCACTCCAAAACTATATCCCCACCTGCTTTTAACATTTCTATCTTTATCCCATCAATCCCGGCTGCCTTACCCCCTTTCATTTTACCTACTGCCTCACGAACTTCCCCCACACTCACAACTGACTCTTCCTCACTCCTACAAGATGTTATTCCTCCTTGCCCTATACACGAAATCACAGCTTCCCTATCTTCATCAACATTTAACAATTCCTCAAAATATTCCTTCCATCTTCCCAATACCTCTAACTCTCCATTTAATAACTCTCCTCTCCTATTTTTAACTGACAAATCCATTTGTTCTCTAGGCTTTCTTAACTTGTTAATCTCACTCCAAAACTTTTTCTTATTTTCAACAAAATTTGTTGATAACATCTCACCCACTCTCTCATTTGCTCTCTTTTTACATTGCTTCACCACTCTCTTAACTTCTCTCTTTTTCTCCATATACTCTTCCCTCCTTGCATCACTTCTACTTTGTAAAAACTTCTCATATGCTAACTTTTTCTCCCTTACTACTCTCTTTACATCATCATTCCACCAATCGCTCCTCTTCCCTCCTGCACCCACTTTCCTGTAACCACAAACTTCTGCTGAACACTCTAACACTACATTTTTAAACCTACCCCATACCTCTTCGACCCCATTGCCTATGCTCTCATTAGCCCATCTATCCTCCAATAGCTGTTTATATCTTACCCTAACTGCCTCCTCTTTTAGTTTATAAACCTTTACCTCTCTCTTCCCTGATGCTTCTATTCTCCTTGTATCCCATCTACCTTTTACTCTCAGTGTAGCTACAACTAGAAAGTGATCTGATATATCTGTGGCCCCTCTATAAACATGTACATCCTGAAGTCTACTCAACAGTCTTTTATCTACCAATACATAATCCAACAAACTACTGTCATTTCGCCCTACATCATATCGTGTATACTTATTTATCCTCTTTTTCTTAAAATATGTATTACCTATAACTAAACCCCTTTCTATACAAAGTTCAATCAAAGGGGTCCCATTATCATTTACACCTGGCACCCCAAACTTACCTACCACACCCTCTCTAAAAGTTTCTCCTACTTTAGCATTCAAGTCCCCTACCACAATTACTCTCTCACTTGTTTCAAAGGCTCCTATACATTCACTTAACATCTCCCAAAATCTCTCTCTCTCCTCTGCATTCCTCTCTTCTCCAGGTGCATACACGCTTATTATGACCCACTTCTCGCATCCAACCTTTACTTTAATCCACATAATTCTTGAATTTACACATTCATATTCTCTTTTCTCCTTCCATAACTGATCATTTAACATTACTGCTACCCCTTCCTTTGCTCTAACTCTCTCAGATACTCCAGATTTAATCCCATTTATTTCCCCCCACTGAAACTCTCCTACCCCCTTCAGCTTTGTTTCGCTTAGGGCCAGGACATCCAACTTCTTTTCATTCATAACATCAGCAATCATCTGTTTCTTGTCATCCGCACTACATCCACGCACATTTAAGCAACCCAGTTTTATAAAGTTTTTCTTCTTCTCTTTTTTAGTAATTGTATACAGGAGAAGGGGTTACTAGCCCATTGCTCCCGGCATTTTAGTCGCCTCATACGACACGCATGGCTTACGGAGGAAAGATTCTTTTCCACTTCCCCATGGACAATAGAAGAAATAAAAAGAACAAGAGCTATTTAGAAAAAGGAGAAAAACCTAGATGTATGTATATATATATATATATATGCATGTGCGTGTCTATGAAGTGTGACCAAAGTGTAAGTAGGAGTAGCAAGATATCCCTGTTATCTTAGCGTGTTTATGAGACAGAAAAAGAAACCAGCAATCCTACCATCATGCAAAACAGTTACAGGTTTTTGTTTCACAGTCATCTGGCAGGACGGTAGTACTTCCCTGGGTGGTTGCTGTCTACCAACCTGTATATATATATATATATATGTATATATATATATATATATACATATATATATATATATATATATATATATATATATATATATATATATATATATATATATATATATTATATATATATATATATTATATATATATATTATTACATAATATGGTACAGAAGATTTAAGAGATACATTATTGATATAAAGATGGCATATACGGTACATTTTGTTACGTGTGTATCACCGATTATAAGGCGAAAATCTCATCCAGCTCCTCAGAGCTGGGGCGTGTGCCCAAAATACAGCAGGCATTACCCCTTTGAACAGCCGCACTGAGCCGCTGGAACAGAAAACTAGCTGCCCTGGGATCCCTAGTTACCCTGATGAGTCTTTTTCCCAGCTCCTTAAGGAATTTAGAAGCATTCTTTCCCCATGAGCCAAGGGTCTCTGAGCCTATGGGAACAAACATATAATGATGGGCAAGTTCTCCATATTTTCTAGACTTTTGGAACTCCCTGAAGCTGGCAGCTGCCCCTCCTTCCTCCCTGGTGTATTGGAGATAGGTATCAGCCAAGGTAGATGCACATGTATAGTCCCACACCACCAGCTTCCCATCTGTCCAGGCTTGAAGGGTGATACCATCTGGACGCTTCTGGCTGCCATCAGATCTGCATAGTTGGGGTGGCTCCCTTACTGCTGGGCATCCAGCTGTTGTGAGGCTCCTCTTGATAATGTTATTAACCTCCTCATGTCTTGCAATCTTTCCCTCGGATTTACAGCACACAAGACCATGGTACCCGAATCGGTCTGCTGCTTCACTGCCACAAATACACCTGTGTTCGGCGAGAATAGGGGCGGCAAGTCGAAGGGCAACACCGATGCGGATGGTCTGTGGGTCGAGACGTGTGCCAAGGCTGGAGTTGGGAACAGCCAACAGAAAGTCCCCAGCATGAGGGGCTCTCACTGCCAGGAGGCGGGCTCTATCCTTCCCTGACACACTCTGAAGCATTTTTGAGGCAATATTTTCCACTACTGGACCATCCCAGTGCGATTGTTTGTAGTTGTTGGGGGGAGCAGGTCTGGCTCCAGAGCCCGTTAGATTATCCCAGATCATTGCTCCGTCAATGAATTTTTGGTCCTGGACTCCTATCTTGTCCCTAAGAAGTTCAGGGAGAATCGCTGCTACAAGCTCTCTGGATGCAATACACGAGGACAGAAAAGCAGGTAACGCAATCTGTGATGACTTGCGGACACCAATGCCTCCTAGTCTGACTGGAAGTGTAGCTTGGTTCCACTGCCCGTCTTCTAGAGTAAGGTTAAGTACTTTCGTAAAAATCTGCCTCAGAATACTGTCATATTCGTGCAGTATAGGGTTATCATATGAAGGTGCACATCTTAGGAAATATGTCAACCTGGGCAGACTCAAGCACTTAGTGAGAAGGTACAAGGCATCGTGGGTGTCCAGATTGCCTATTCGTTGTTCCATTCTCCTTAACTCTTCCAATTTCTTCCTGAGAATTGTGTCAATGGCATTGCTTCCCAGAGGTGCTCCTAGCAAGACACTATTTGTGGGGGCAATGACTGCTGCTCCTGGTAGTTTTGATCTCACTGCATTTATCACTTGTTGACTGACTGAGATGATTTCACATTTGGATGGATTCAGGATGAGACCCATTTCCTGTTCCCGTGTCATTACCTGTGTAAGGTCATGTAGGAGGGACTCTTTTGTACCTGCTAGTGTGCCATCATCTAGGAACCAGATGTTTAGCTCGCTGGTCAGTCTGACTGTGATTTCCCTAACTGCTATACAGAAGAGAAATGGTGCAAGAGGATCTCCTTGTTGGACACCCTCCGATGATGTAATTTCATGCTCTCCAAAGAGAAGCATTGAATCCTTGCTATACCCGGCTGAAACAAAAGGGAAGAGACCAGGGAAATGTTCTTGTACTGCTGCTAATACTACGTCTCTTTTCAGGAGATTGAACGCATTCTTGAAATCTAATTTTACCACTGCATTGTCCTCAGGCAGGTTGTTGATATACGCCCTTGTTGCATGAACCGCTGCTTCACTTCCTTGAGAGACCCCAAAGCCAAGCTGGTTTGGTTGAAGCATCATGGCTGCCTGTGCACAAATACTTCGGACAGCAGCTTTGGATACGAGGCGGCGTAAGGTGTTGCCTACTGCAATTGGCCGAATTCCTCCATCCTTCTTTTTAAGTGCACAAAGTGTTGCACCAAAAAAGAAAGGTCTAATTTCATCAGGGATCAGACCAGCCAAGGAATTGTTGACGAACCTTGTGATCTCTGAAAGCAGTGTCTCTGCAATTTCCCCAATAACTGGATTAACCATTTCCTTTAAATGCTGTGGCCTTATTCCAGTGTAACCCCCAGCAGAGCCAGATGGGAACGACATTATTGCTTTGTAAATGTCTGAGTCTTCCACTATCAATGGTTCCATAGTGGGGACAGAGGTGTTGGAACTGTTGGTGCCACTGGTTTCCCTGGCAGGGTGCTTTCCTCTAGGTGCTTCAGCCGTGTCAGCATCCCTGGGAGCAACTGTATCTTCACTGGTAATAATTCTTATTGCCCCCACTGTGTTGCCCTCTTCAATTTTCTTGCTCACCTGGACTCTGACTTTCTCACTGTCAGTAGAGTGAGTGGGGGTTCTGCCTCTCCCTTTTTTGTGTTGACGGGGAAGGCGAATGAGGTTATCAACTCTAGGAAAATCTCTTAAGGATTTAATTATCATTGAGGCTAGCCTCTTTCCCCTTCTTTCCGGCACAGCTAAGCAGACATTGCCAAAAAGTAGCAAGTTGTGCCATGCCTTGATGGTTGGTGGAGCATTTAAGATAGTGGAACCATCGTTTACTTTTTTCAGGAGGTCTGTAAGTTTCCCAGCTGCGTGTGGACGGGCTGCTTTGGGAATATGTGTGAGTGTCCTGGTACCTGTTGCTTTAATTGCTTCCAAGAGATTGTCTGATGAGATGAAATCTGTTGGAGAGGGTTCAGGTGCCTGAGGTGGCTCTGGATCATCACTTTCCACAGGAGGACATCCTGAACCAGGGCAACTACCGTGTTTGCGGAGGAAACCATTCGAGTTGAGACAACGAAGCTGTAAGCATGACCGACACTTGCCTCTCCTAGTATTGCCAACCGTGCCATTTCCCTGGCTGCTTGATTCCTCCTGGTTGGCATCCATCTGCTAGACTAGACAATAGGAGTGGAATATGACATGCTGGGTGGGTATGGTGCGTGGAAGGTAGTGAACTTGACTTGAACTTAACCATTTTTACAATGTAATATTCCTGTACCTTAATCGGATGAACTTTTGCCTAAACGCAAAGAAATGATCTTTCATTTCAATATCTTTTAAGAAAATGTCTCCCCTAAATGGAAAAAAAAGTAAAGAAACCAAGTAACTTGAATGCATAATGCACTTAATATTAATAGCAAACAAAACAGCTTATAGCATCATTATTATCATGTTTGTACATATATTACTACTTATAATCCGTTGTTAGTTTGTTTTTGTTTCTGCAGGCAGCACACAGTTCCTACATAATTTTGATTGCACGTTCAGCACACTGATTGCTATTTCGTATTTTGAATGCAGACGGCTCCTGCTTCCAGTGATTTTTCAATGAGTTCAGTGATTTTTTGTAAGGTTTGAACATTTCTGACAAATTCTTGAAGTCATTTTAATCGTTCATCTTATCAGTAACTCAAAAATCTCCCCAGGTGTATACCTGGAGCATACCTGGAGAGAGTTTCAGAGGTCAACGGCCCCGCGGTTTGGTCTGTGGTGTGTTTTAAGATATTTTATTCTCATTTATGTTAATGTAAAAATTAATAAATTTGTACTAAAAGACTCTTAGAACACTTACCTAACCTTATAATCGCAAGTGCACTTTAATTTAGTCTAATCTAACTAGCAGATTTAATCTACCTGTGTGATCTCTTAATATTCTTCTCTTGGCCTTCTGCCATTTTGGGAAGGGTTGTACTTCATTTCAATTAACATCTTAGAGCTCCCAGACTGAACTGTTCCTAGGTATTCCCTTTCGCCAATTCCATGCATTCCTTTAATTTTCTCAAATACCCATTGGTTCTTAATGAACAGTGTTACTCCTCCTCCCCTCTGCTCCCTTTATCTTTCCTACGCATCTGATATCCGAATGGGAAGATTGTGGTTACCTGGAGGTTACCTGGAGGTTATTCCGGGGATCAACGCCCCCGCGGCCCGGTCCATGACCAGGCCTCCCGATGGATCAGGGCCTGATCAACTAGGCTGTTACTGCTGGCCGCACGTAGTCCAACGTACGAGCCACAGCCCGGCTGATCCGGCACTGACTTTAGGTATCTGTCCAGCTCTCTCTTGAAGGCAGCCAGGGGTTTATTGGCAATTCCCCTAATGCTTGATGGGAGGCTGTTGAACAGTTTTGGGCCCCGGACACTTATGGTGTTTTCCCTTAGTGTACCAATGGCGCCCCTACTTTTTATTGGGGGCATTTTGCATCGCCTGCCCAGTCTTTTACTTTCGTAGGGAGTGATTTCTGTGTGCAGATTTGGGACCATTCCTTCCAAGATTTTCCAAGTGTAGATTATGATATATCTCTCCCTCCTGCGTTCCAACGAGTAGAAGTCAAGTGCTTCCAAGCGTTCCCAGTAGTTAAGGTGCTTGACAGAACTTATACGTGCAGTAAAGGATCTCTGTACACTCTCTAGATCTGCGATTTCACCTGCTTTGAATGGAGATGTTAATGTACAGCAGTATTCCAGCCTAGAGAGAACAAGTGATTTGAAAAGGATCATCATGGGCTTGGCATCTCTCGTTTTGAAAGTTCTCATTATCCATCCTATCATTTTCTTTGCACGTGCGATCGTGGCACTGTTGTGATCCTTGAAAGTGAGATCCTCAGACATTACTACTCCCAGGTCCCTTACATTATTTTTCCGCTCTATTGTATGGCCGGAGTCAGTAATATACTCTGTTCTAGTTATTATCTCCTCCAGTTTTCCATAACAGAGTAGTTGGAATTTGTCCTCATTGAACATCATATTGTTTACCGTTGCCCACTGAAAAACTTTGTTCATATCTTCTTGGAGGTTAACCGCGTCCTCAGCAGATGACAGCCTCATGCAGATCCTAGTATCATCCGCAAAGGATGATACGGTGCTGTGGTGTATATCTCTGTTTATGTCTGATATGAGGATAAGGATAAGTGAGTTTCATTTCTGTGAATGCTGTGATGTCTGGAGATGTCTCACAAGAAAGAAGGAACACTGCAACAGGCCTACTGACCCATGCGGAGCAGGTCCATGTCACCCCCCCGGATTAACCCAATGACCCACCCCTCCCGGATTAGCCCAATGACCCACCCAGTCTGGTCACCTCCACTCAAGGAAGGAGCACGACGCCAGACTCAGCAGCACAAGCTAGTCAGGTCCAACTCACACCCACCCACACCCACTCATGTATTTATCTAACCTATTTTTAAAACTACACAACGTTTTAGCCTGAATAACTGTACACGGGAGTTTATTCCACTCATCCACAACTCTATTACCAAACCAGTGCTTTCCTATATCCTTCCTGAATCTGAATTTTTCCAACTTGAAACCATTGTTGCGAGTCCTGTCTTGGCTAGAAATTTTCAGCACGGTATTTACATCCCCTTTATTTATTCCTGTTTTCCATTTATACACCTTGATCATATCCCCCCTAGTTATACGTCTTTCGAGAGAGTGCAGATTCAGGGCCCTCAGTCTATCCTCATAGGGAAGATTTTTGATACATGGGATCATCTTTGTCAACCTCCTTTGTACGTTTTCCAGAGCATTTATATCCATTCTGTAATACGGTGACAAGAACTGAGCAGCATAGTCTAAATGAGGCCTAACCAAGGATATATAGAGTTGAAAAACAACCTAAGGACTTCTATTATTTATACTTCTAGATATGAAGCCAATAATTCTGTTAGCGTTATTGCGAACACTAATGCACTGTTGTCTTGGTTTTAGATTACTGCTAACCAGAACTCCTAAATCCTTCTCGCAAGCAGTAGTATTGAGATCTACATTATTTAGTTTATATGTGGCATGGCTATTTACCTGTCCAACATTTAGAACTTTGCATTTGTCAATATTAACTGCATCTGCCACTTCTCGGACTATTGCATCAGTCTATTCAAATCATCCTGGAGTGCTCTAGTGTCCTCATGAGAATGAATTGGACGGCCTATTTTGCTGTCATCAGTAAATTTGCTTTTGTAGCTATTTATTCCCTCATCTATGTCGTTTCTGAAAATTGTGAACAACGGGTCCAACACTGACTCCTGAGGAACATGCTTGCGACGTTCCCCCATTCTGAATTCTCCCCATTTATGCAAACTCTCTGCTGCCTATTTGTCATCCATACCTCTACCCAGGAAAAAAATTCTTATTCTATTCTGTGTGCCTTAAGTTTCCTCAATAGCCTCTAGCGTGGAACTCTATGGAAAGCCTTACTGAAGTCCATATGCACAATATCATATTCATTACCATGATCTACCTCCTCAAACACCTTAGTGAAAAAAGTTAGTAAATTCGTAAGACAGGAACGCCCCTTTGTAAAACAGTGTTGAGATTCATTAATCAATCTGTACCTGTCAAGGTGGCTACGAATTGCTTTGATTCCATAAATTTTCCCACTATGGAGGTAAGGCTTATTGGTCTATAGTTCGAAGCCAAGGACCTGTCACCTGCCTTGTAAATACGTATTAAATTTGCCATTTTCTACTTATCAGGCACTATGCCAGTTTGTAGTGATATATTAAAAAGATTAGCAAAAGGTATGGTAAGTTCCTCTTTACATTCCTTTAACACCCTTGCAAACAGTTCATCAGGACCTGGGGATTTGTTAGGTTTTAGTTTCTCAGTGGGCTGCAGAAAACAATATGAAGTTCAACGATGAGAAATTTCAATTACTCAGATATGGTAAACATGAGGAAATTAAATCTTCATCAGAGTACAAAACAAATTCTGGCCACAAAATAGAGCGAAACACCAACGTCAAAGACCTGGGAGTGATCATGTCGGAGGATCTCACCTTCAAGGACCATAACATTGTATCAATCGCATCTGCTAGAAAAATGACAGGATGGATAATGAGAACCTTCAAAACTAGGGAGGCCAAACCCATGATGACACTCTTCAGGTCACTTGTTCTATTTAGGCTGGAATATTGCTGCACACTAACAGCACCTTTCAAGGCAGGTGAAATTGCCGACCTAGAAAATGTACAGAGAACTTTCACGGCGCGCATAACGGAGATAAAACACCTCAATTATTGGGAGCGCTTGAGGTTCCTAAACCTGTATTCCCTGGAACGCAGGAGGGAGAGATACATGATTATATACACCTGGAAAATCCTAGAGGGACTAGTACCGAACTTGCACACGAAAATCACTCACTACGAAAGCAAAAGACTTGGCAGACGATGCACCATCCCCCCAATGAAAAGCAGGGGTGTCACTAGCACGTTAAGAGACCATACAATAAGTGTCAGGGGCCCGAGACTGTTCAACTGCCTCCCAGCACACATAAGGGGGATTACCAACAGACCCCTGGCAGTCTTCAGGCTGGCACTGGACAAGCACCTAAAGTCAGTTCCGGATCAGCCGGGCTGTGGCTCGTACGTTGGTTTGCGTGCAGCCAGCAGCAACAGCCTGGTTGATCAGGCTCTGATCCACCAGGAGGCCTGGTCTCAGACCGGGCCGCGGGGGCGTTGACCCCCGGAACTCTCTCCAGGTAAACTCCAGGTCTGAGGACCATGTCACTAGTTACCGCAATCGTGCATAGTTCATTATCATCCTGCTCTACATAATCTATTATTTCAGGAATGTCGCTAGTATTTTCTTGGGTGAAAACTGAGAGGAAGTAGGTAATGAGAATTTCACATATATCCTTATCACTGTCAGTGATCTGACCAGAGTTACTCTTAAGTGGGCCTATCTTGTCCCTAATCTTACTTCTGTATACCAGAAAGAACCTTAGCCTCATAATTCCTTTTTGCTTTTCTCATTCCTATCTTTATTTCTCTCTTTAACTGAATCTATTGATTTCTTAACTTCCCATCCCCTCTTTTTATACGCCTATATATGGCTTTCTTTTGACCAATGAGATGTTTTAATCTATTGTTCATCCATTTGGGATCATTTTTGTTAGATCTAATTTCCTTACTCGGAACAAAAGTTGTCTAGGCAGCTAGAAATATGCTCTGAAAAACGTCATATTGGCAACCAAGATCACCTACCTGACCCATAGTCAGGACATTCCAATTCAGCCCACCCAGGTAATTTTTCAGTCCATGAAGTCGGCCAAGCGAAAATCTGGGACAGAGATTTGATTGCAATAATCTGGGTAATTCCATGATATATTGAAACTAAGTGATTTTTTATCACTTTCCTCAAGCTCATCATTAACCTCAAGATTATTAATTAGGGAATCTTTGTTGGCAAGAACCAAGTCAAGCAGATTGTTTCCTCTAGTTGGTTCTGTCACAACCTATTCTAAAAAGCAATCCTGAACCGTATCAAGAAAGTCACTAGACTCGAGATTTCCTGTCATATTGTTCCAATCAATTTGTCTGAAGTTAAAATCTCCCATTAACACAACATTTTCATGTCTAGATGCCTTATGAATTTCATCCCATAACAGCTTACTGCACTCCCTATCAAGGTTTGGGGGCCTATAAATCACTCCCAAAATTAATTTGCCACGTCCCTCGAGAAACTGTAGCCAAACAGATTCTGTGTTCGATGTTTCTAATCTTATATCATGTCTAAGACAACAATTTAAATTTTCTCTGATATACATCGCCACTGCACCACCCTTCCTGTTGACCCTATCAGTGTGGAATAGTTTATAACCCTGTATGTTGCATTCAGAAGGCATTTCTCTATCTTTCAGGTTGAACCAGGTCTCTGTTATGCCAATAATATCTATATTGCCTACACTTGCAAGTAATCTTAGCTCATCTATCTTGTTTCTTAGGCTCCTACTATTTGTATAGTAAACCTTAAGGAAGCTAGTCACTCGTTGCCCTCTACTATCTCTCTTTGTTTGTTGATCAATTAATTTGCCATTACTAGCAACTTTGTTTTGAATATTGTCTTTTAAACATATCCCTGAGGTATCCCGGTAATAACTGTTGTTTTTAACCCTAATGTTGCAGCCTGATTGTTTCCCACAAACACCCATACCTCTACAATCTAACAGTTTAAATTCCTAGACAGATCATCAATTACCCTCTCAATCGAATTGGCTAATGCAATCAATCCATCCCCAGAGAGTTGAACCTCATCCCTTGCATACATATCACGTTTGCCAAAGAATAGGTCCCAGTTATCAATGAATGGGATTGCAAGTTCCTTGCAGTACCTGTCTAGCCAGCAATTTATACCAATTGCCCTAGACATCCATTCATTGCCCACTCCCTTTCTAGGCAAGATGCTACATATGACTGGGATCCCTCCCTTAGACCTAACTACTTCTATGGCTGACCTGTACTTATCCAGCAGCTCCTGTCTCCTGCCCTTTCCAATGTCATTACCCCCAGCACTAAGACAGATAATGGGCTTGTTCCCATTACCTGCAACAATATTATCCAACCTGCTGACTATGTCACCAACACCAGCTCCAGGAAGACACACTCTCTGTCTGACCTTTCTGTCTCTGTTACAAAATGCACGGTCCATATATCTTACCTGAGAATCGCCTACTATTAAAATATTCTTACCTTGATTAGCAGGGGAATCAATGGTACCTTCAACCTCACTAACCACTGAAGTACACTCGTCTTGGAGAGCAGAGAATCGATTTCCTACCTTCACATCTTCTCTGTTAACTCTCCTCATCTTCCTTCTTCTTGAACTGTGAACCACTTGCCACTTAAAGCGGCTGTCACTATCACTGCTGGTGACCATTCCTACCTTACCAGCTAAATCCTTCTCACACTCACTCCCAAACTCATCTATGCGAAGCTTCAGCCTCCTATTTTCCTCCTGAAGAAGTAGACTCTCCTTCTTCAACACTTGAACCTGAGATTCTAAAACACTACAACAAGCCATGGTGCTTGGTAACAGCTCACGCTAACTCCCAAGAGCTAAGGCAGGTATGACCACATGTGACCACTGACCTTGATTCTCCTTGATTCTTTCATGCCACTCCTCACATTTATTTGTTATTCTGCCCGCATTCGTACACCAAACCTTCAACTTCTCTAAAACTGTTGTGGTCTGGGGAGTAAGCTGGGGTTGGGGGAGTAGGAGACCTGACAGGAAACTTTGGGGGGTTGCTCTGAAGGTGGAGTTTGTAATGATTGAGGTGGGCGAAGTGGGTACAGTGTCTGGGTTTCGGGTTAGATTGCTTGGTTGCACTGGAGTTATCATGGTTGAGGGTCTTGTTTAGGAGGCTCTCAGATAAGTTGTATTAGCTCTTCCTCCTGATTCTGGGTTTCCCTTCCCATCTTTGTCTTTGTCTCTCTTTCCTCCTTGCGTCCTCCAGTGTCGTCAGGTCGATTTCCCTTAACGTCTCCTCGTAGGACATACCCCTTAGCTCAGGGACTAGTCTTGTTGCAAAGCTTTGCACTTTCTATAGTTTCCTTACGTGATGGATAGGTGAGGGTTCCAAACTGGCGCTGCATACTCCAATATGGGCCTAACGTACACATTGTTCAGGGTCATCAACGATTCTTTATTAAGATGTTGGAATGCTGTTCTTAGGTTTGCTAGGAACCCGTACGTTGCAGCAGTTATTTGGTTGTTGTGCGTCTCAGGACATGTGCCCGATGTTATACTCACCCGAAGATCTTTTTCCTTAAGTGAGGTTTGTAGTCTCTGGCCCCCTAGACTGTACTCCGTCTGTGGTCATCTTTGCCCTTCCCCAATCTTCATGACTTTGCACTTAGTGGGGTTGAACTCCAGAAGCCAGTTGCTGGACCAGGCCTGCAGCCTGTCCAGCAACTGTGTGTGTGTGTACTCACCTAGTTGTGTGTGTGTGTGTGTGTGTGTGTGTGTGTGTGTGTGTGTGTGTGTGTGTGTGTGTGTGTGTGTGTGTATGTGTGTGTGTGTGTGTATGTATGTATGTATGTATATATGAGTCTGTGTGTGGGAGTGGGGTTTTGTGAGTCTGTTTTGAATCTGTATTGATTGCCTATATTCTTGTGTATTTATTATGAAACAAAGTATGCAGTATTCCGTAGTGATTTCCATAAGACACGCCTCTCTTAGTCAACACCCAATCACACCACTTTAAAGCTTTTTCCACACCACGACACTGGCCAATCGCACGTGAGCATGTGGTTTGTGGCTCCTATATAATGAGGTGCGGCTGACGGTGTCTTGCCGCTCCTCTCTTCGTCGTCGAGATATCAGCACTGTTTTCGTCACTGTTTCTTGTAGTGAAAGGCTGCCTTTAAGAATAAGGTGATTACTTTCTTGACGTGCATTGTTATTTTATAAAATGCCGCGTATTAATTGTCTAGACATGTCTTAACAATCTTCTCGTCGTTCTGGAAGTTTTATAATCAAAAACTTGTAAGTTTATTTCTGTTTTAACATAACTTGTTTTTTTATCCATATTTATAGAACAAAAGATGTTACGAGAAAAAAAGCTTAGTAAAATTCCCTGAACTATCAACATCATGTAACGTAGATATAATGTCTACGTTATCTGACCTAATATTCAGAAATTTCAATAAATATGAGTATTTCGAGAAATATATAGAAAAAGCAAAGTGACGTAAATAGCTATTCAAATTTTCTTGTGTACACTAAACACGTTGTATTAATAATAAAAAAACAGAAACGAACGTATTACCAGATGTGTAAATAAATTCTTGCACTACAACTGAGTAAATAATTTTTTCTTCATTACCGGGGCATTATTTTTTAGCCTAAACCTGTGTTGTTGTTCCTGGTGTTTGTAATGCTTTATTAAGAGAAACACCATAACAAGTCCAACTAATAAGGAATATATTTTAAGAAAATGCTCTCTTGTAAGAACAAAACAAAGATGAATCATTGCGGAAGTCTTGCTGGGCTATGTTAGGCAGACCTGGACGGTAGATTCGAATTAATGGAGAGTTCTTTATTACAACTTTATCTGAGCTCGTGTACGAGATTGAATAGAGAGGGTAAGAATAGATCTATTCTTGGTCCGAGTTGGTCTGACAGCATACAATACGTGCAGTAAGTATTAATATTCCTTACTATCAGGTCATGGGTAGTCTAGTCTACTCTTCCCTATATTCACTTTCACATACCCTACCAAACTGATCAACGAACCTCTGCAACTTCTCTTCAGAATTTCCCAAAAGCACAGTGTCATCAGCAAAGACCAACTGTAATAACTCCCACTTTGTGTTTGATTCCTAATTTTTTAACCCCACACCTCTTGCCAACACCTGAGCATTTACTTCTCTTACAACCCCATCTATAAATATATTAAACAACCACGGTGACATCACACATCCCTGTCTAATGTTTACTTTTACTGGTAAATAATCTCCGTCTCTCCTGCATACTCTAAGCAGTGCCTCACTATTCTCGTAAAGAACGTCTAGTATATATATATATATATATATATATATATATATATATATATATATATATATATATATATATATATATATATATATATATATATATATATATGTATATGCAAGGAATTCGCGAGAGCAGGCGAAATATACACAAACACTAATCTCTGGCTGAAGGAGACTCCAACCTACGAACCTTAGGACAAGGTACGCAGTGCTTTACCAATCTACCCACACTGGACAATACCTTGGCGTGTAGCATGCCCTACACGTTTGATCCAAGGCAGCCAGTTTTCAGGGAGAAGGCTTACAGTTTTTCATCTCATCCCCTGCATCCATCAGCCTTACTAGAGATTTGAACAATGCAAGGAATTCGCGAGAGCAGGCGAAATATACACAAACACTGATCTCGGGCTGAAGGAGACTCGAACCTACGAACCTTAGGACAAGGTACGCAGTGCTTTACCAATCTACCCACACTGGACAATACCTTGGCGTGTAGCATGCGCTACACGTTTGATCCAAGGCAGCCAGCTTTCAGGGAGAAGGCTTATAGCTTTTCATCTCATCCCCTGCATGCATCAGCCTTACTAGAGATTTGAACAATGCAAGGAATTCGCGAGAGCAGGCGAAATATACACAAACAGCCAGAGTTCAGTGTTTATATATACATATATATATATATATATATATATATTTATATATATATATATATATATATATATATATATATATATATATATATATATATACATATATATATATATATATATATATATATATATATATATATATATATATATATATATATATATATATATATATATGTGTGTGTACATACATATATATATATATATATATATATATATATATATATATATATATATATATATATATATATATATATATATATATATATATATATATATATATATATATATATATATATATATATATATATATATATATATATATATATATATATATATATATATATATATATATATATATATATATATATATATATAAACTCTGAAAGCTTCTCGGGGAATTATAAAAAGAATCTTTAACGTAGCTTTGCTATTTTTCAACAATTTCGTTCCGATTAGTTTTCTTACATAATCATTTTGCCGTATCCTACCTAAACTTCATATCCGTCTTCAATATATGCTGATTCACTAATTCCTGTCCTATTTGTTCCTGGATAGCGTCGCTGACAATATTAATTACTTTTCCGCAGAGAAACAATATGCGGGTGCGACGCAAGTGTCAGCCTACAACTTTACGTGAACGTGTCACATTCGTGGAAAAGTGGGTGGGTGGCAAGTCTCTCCGTGCCATTGCTCTATCATCCAGCGTCAGCGTGTCCACGGTGTTCAGGTGGATACACCGCTGGCGGCAGGAAGGAAACGTCAACACACTCCAGTGCAAACACAAACCTCTTAAAGAAAATACAACGTGCAGCGTATCGTCTAGTCCTTCAAGATTTACACATCTCTCTACAAATTTGATGCATTACGCACCTCTACAATATTGGTGTGAAGGAAACTATCCCTCACATTACTCTAACTGGACAATACGCCACAATATTCTATACCCTTTCTCAGGTTATATAAAGTTCCTTGCAGAAACACAAGATCGAAGCTAAAACTAAACTGTCGTTATTAATTTAGTTCCGTCATTATTATTAAGGAGGAGAACCGGATTCACTTCCCCAAATTTTAATGACTTACTTAGCAGAAAAGTGGTTAAACTACGTGACAATTCGTTCAGTGAGAAGAAAAAATCAATTCGAATATCAGTTATAAATTTATATTTTGGGGCACTGAACATTTGTAATACTCTGAATTTTAATATTAATGCATTGTTCATTTATTATATTAATCAGAAATTTACTAAAATGAGTAAAAACAAAAACTTATTGCATTTTATTAGAGAGTTGCAGATAATTCAAGTACTTATGAAGACCAAATATACAAAAGCAGTTTAAAAAATCCTCGTTACGAACCTCAATGATTGAACTCTGAATAATTACACTGGTGGAAACACTCAGATTGTGTTTGTTTCTTGTAATTTATGCGAGGTGGGATGATCAGGAAATTCTGAGACGAAATTTTAGTATAGTGTATAACATGTGTTAACTTACCTGATGGCACCTTCAGACTGGCCCAGCGCAGAGGAAGTTACATCATATTTGTCTAATTCATTCTATTAAACATTACATTGCAGCTGTTTCAGTACCACATCGTGCAGTAATGTTTTATTCAGTGTTTTGGAAACAAATTTACACAGGTTCAAGCGTAAAGCAAGAAACACATGATAAACTGTCAGAATTTGTGGACCAACTGCCTGAACTGTTTCACTGATTCCTGCTACACTAAAGGAAGATGTCATGTGCAACATCTGGGTATCTTTATTGTAGACGTTAAGCCATTCAATGGCTTTATCAGTACAGATTCTAGGACATAACTTGAAGACTGTAACTATATACAGAAGATGAGGTACTCAGGCCCTCAGCCTTGGAGTTGGTGTGAAGAGCACCGTAGCTGTGGAGATTCTGGAATACAGGCAAGGAGGCTATCGCTAACATAGGCGTCAGGTGGATTGGGACTGGTAGCAGACGAGGGCATAATCACTGGTAGGCGGGATTCTTCAGTGAAAGTAGGTCATACCCAAGGAATGGGTTAGTGGTAGCAGTAGTTGTAGTAGCCGTAAAGGAGGCAGTGTCTAACAAATTCCACATGAATGGTATACAATACCGACAAGATGAAAATTAGACACATGTGCAACATCTTGTCTGTGCTACAGAATCTCCACAACTACGGTGCTCTTCACACCAACTCCATGACTGTGGGACTGATTACCTCATCTTTTGCATATAGTTCTAGTGTCTTCAATTGTGTCCTAGAATCTGTATTGATAAAGCCACTGGATGGCGAAATGTCTACAATAAAGATTCCAAGATGTTACACTTGTCCAATTTTCATCTTCTCGGTATTGTATACCATTCCTGTACAACATGTATCGAGTAACTGAGCATCAATATATCAACTGCTTCGTTTCTTCTTATAATTATACAAATGTTGTGAGGTTTTTCCCAACATCCAGAGTTTTCTTGTAATTAAAAATTAAATGAATTCCTGAGTTTCAACTTAGTTGCTTCCTTCCATATTTCATCCTGCTATTGACCTCGCACTCTTAGGTCAATAGCGGAATGCAATAGGCTTGCTTTATGTGAGTGTGTGTGTACTCGCCTTACTGTACTCACCTACTTGTGGTTGCAGGGGTCGATTCCTATCTCCTGGCTCCGCCTCTTCACTGGTCACTACTAATTCACTCCCTGCTCAATGAGCTTTTTCTTACTTCTTCTTCTTAAAGCTGTGTATGCATCCTACCTCCACCACCTCCCTTTCTACACTATTCCATTTCCTGACAACTCTGTGACTGAAGAAAGCTTCCTAACATTCCTGTGGCTCATCTGAGTCTTCAGTTTCCAACTGTGACCGCTTATTAGTGTGTCCCATCTCTGAAACATTTTGTCCCTGCCCTCTTTGTCAATTCCTCTCAGTATTTTATGTTATTATGTCCCTCATGTCCTCCAGTGTCGTCAGGTCGATTTTCCTTTACCTCTCCTCGTACGACATGCCCTTTAACTCCGGGACTAGTCTCGTTGCAAACCTTTGCACTTTCTCTATTTTTCCTGACGTGTTTGCCCAGGTGTGGGGTCCAATCTGACGCTGCATACTCCAATATGGGCCTGATATACACGGTTTACAGAGTCAGAACTACTCCTTCTGAGATGTCTGAAAGCTATTTATAGTTTTGCTTGTCGCCCATATGCTGCAGCAGTTATTGGGTTGATGTGAACCTCAGGAGATATGTTTGGTATCATACTTACCCCAAGATCCTTTTCCTTGAGTGCAGTTTGAAGTATTTGCTTCCCTTTCCTAGGCCGTATTCTGACTGTGGTCTTCTTTGCCCTTCTTCGATCTTCATGACTTTTCACTGGTTGGGGTTGCTAGACCAGGCCTTTAGTCCGTCCAGATCCATTTGTAGTTCTGCCTGGTCCTCCTCCTCCCGTTGAATTCTCCTTATTAACTTGACATATGAAACTGTTACTTCCGACATGTCATTTAACTCACACCAGAAACATCACCGGTCCTAGAAATGACCCTTGTGGAACCCCGCTCGTCACATGCTCCCACTCCGACAACTCGTCACTTACCATAACTCGCGCTTGCCCACCTGTCAGTGATTCTCAGATCCATTGGAGTGCCGACCCTGTTATACCTGCCTGGTGCTGCAGCATTTGCACTAATCACTTGTGTAGAACTGTCAAAATCCATTTTACAGTCCAAAAAAATGCAGTCTACCCTCCCCTCTTTCTATTGTCTTACTGCTGTCACCTTGTCATAGAACTCCGGATGATTTGTGACGCAGGGTTTGTTGTACTTACCTAGTTGTACTCACCTAGTTGAGGTTGCAGGGGTCGAGTCCAGGCTCCTGGCCCCGCCTCTTCACTGGTCGTTACTAGGTCAGTCTCCCTGAACCGTGAGCTTTATCATACCTTTGCTTAAAGCTATGTATGGATCCTGCCTCCACTACATCGCTTCCCAAACTATTCCACTTTCTGACTACTCCGTGGCTGAATAAATAGTTCCTAACATCCCTGTGATTCATCTGTGTCTTCAACTTCCAACTGTGTCCCCTTGTTGCTGTGTCCCATCTCTGAAACATCCTGTCTTTGTCCACCTTGTCAATTCCTCTCAGTATTTTGTATGTCGTTATCATGTCCTCCCTATCTCTCCTGTCCTCCAGTGACGTCAGGTTGATTTCCCTCAACCTCTCCTCGTAGGACATACCTCTTAGCTCTGGAACTAGTCTTGTTGCAAACCTTAGCACTTTCTGTAGTTGCTTTACGTGCTTGGCTACCTGTAGGTTCCAAAATGGTGCCGCATACTCCAATATGGGCCTAACGTACACGGTGTACAGGGTCCTGAAAGATTCCTTATTAAAATGTCGGAATGCTGTTCTGAGGTTTGCTAGGCGCCCATATACTGCAGCAGTTATTTGGTTGATGTGCGCTTCAGGAGATGTGCCTTCTGTTATGCTCACTCTAAGATCTTTTTCCTTGAGTTAGCTTTGTAGTTTCGTGCCCCCTAGACTGTACTCCGTCTGCGGTCTTCTTTGTCCTTCCCCAATCTTCATGACTTTGCACTTGGTGGGGTTGAACTCCAGGATCCAATTGCTGGACCAGGTCTGCAGCCTGTCCAGATCCCTTTGTAGTTCTCCCTGGTCTTCCATCGAATGAATTCTTCTCATCAACTTCACGTCATCTGCAAACAGGGACACTTCGGAGTCTATTACTCCCGTCATGTCGTTCACAAATACTAGAAACAGCATTGGTTCTAGGACTGACCCCTTGTGGGACCCCGCTGGTCACAGGTGCCCACTCTGACACCTCGCCACGTACCATGACTCGCTGCTGTCTTCCTGACAAGTATTCCCTGATCCATTGTAGTGCCTTCCCTGTTATCCCTGCTTGGTCCTCCAGTTTTTGCCCTAATCTCTTGTGTGGAACTGTGTGAAACGCCTTCTTGCAGTCTTGCCCTTATATGCCTACCTGTTTATGATTTGTTTATATAGTTTCTTAATAACGTAAGAAGCCACGAAAGCCTTTGAAATTTCACTATTTTTTCACAGTGGCTGTATGTATGTATGTATGTATATATATATGTATACATATAAATACATATATATGTATATATATATATATATATATATATATATATATATATATATATATATATATATATATATATATATATATATATATATATATATATATATATGTATGTATATATATATATATATATATATATATATATATATATATATATATATATATATATATATATATATATATATATATATATATATATATATATATATATATATATATACACACACACACATATATATATATATATATATATATATATATATATATATATATATATATATATATATATATATATATATATTTTTGTTATTATCACACTGGCCGATTCCCACCAAGGCAGGGTGGCCCGAAAAAGAAAAACTTTCACCATCATTCACTCCATCACTGTCTTGCCAGAAGGATGCTTTACACTACAGTTTTTAAACTGCAACATTAACACCCCTCCTTCAGAGTGCAGGCACTGTACTTCCCATCTCCAGGACTCAAGTCCGGCCTGCCGGTTTCCCTGAATCCCTTCATAAATGTTACTTTGCTCACACTCCAACAGCACGTCAAGTATTAAAAACCATTTGTCTCCATTCACTCCTATCAAACACGCTCACGCATGCCTGCTGGAAGTCCAAGCCCCTCGCACACAAAACCTCCTTTACCCCCTCCCTCCAACCCTTCCTAGGCCGACCCCTACCCCGCCTTCCTTCCACTACAGACTGATACACTCTTGAAGTTATTCTGTTTCGCTCCATTCTCTCTACATGTCCGAAACACCTCAACAACCCTTCCTCAGCCCTCTGGACAACAGTTTTGGTAATCCCGCACCTCCTCCTAACTTCCAAACTACGAATTCTCTGCATTATATTCACACCACACATTGCCCTCAGACATGACATCTCCACTGCCTCCAGCCTTCTCCTCGCTGCAACATTCATCACCCATGCTTCACACCCATATAAGAGCGTTGGTAAAACTATACTCTCATACATTCCCCTCTTTGCCTCCAAGGACAAAGTTCTCTGTCTCCACAGACTCCTAAGTGCACCACTCACTCTTTTTCCCTCATCAATTCTATGATTCACCTCATCTTTCATAGACCCATCCGCTGACACGTCCACTCCCAAATATCTGAATACGTTCACCTCCTCCATACTCTCTCCCTCCAATCTGATATTCAATCTTTCATCACCTAATCTTTTTGTTATCCTCATAACCTTACTCTTTCCTGTATTCACCTTTAATTTTCTTCTTTTGCACACCCTACCAAATTCATCCACCAATCTCTGCAGCTTCTCTTCAGAATCTCCCAAGAGCACAGTGTCATCAGCAAAGAGCAGCTGTGACAACTCCCACCCTGTGTGTGATTCTTTATCTTTTAACTCCACGCCTCTTGCCAAGACCCTCGCATTTACTTCTC
This sequence comes from Cherax quadricarinatus, assembly GCF_038502225.1. Classification (NCBI taxonomy): domain Eukaryota; kingdom Metazoa; phylum Arthropoda; class Malacostraca; order Decapoda; family Parastacidae; genus Cherax; species Cherax quadricarinatus. The sequence continues at coordinate 47,670,838 of NC_091307.1, forward strand.
TTACAACCCCATCTATAAATATATTAAACAACCACGGTGACATCACACATCCTTGTCTAAGGCCTACTTTTACTGGGAAAAAATTTCCCTCTTTTCTACATACTCTAACTTGAGCCTCACTATCCTCGTAAAAACTCTTCACTGCTTTCAGTAACCTACCTCCTACACCATACACTTGCAACATCTGCCACATTGCCCCCCTATCCACCCTGTCATACGCCTTTTCCAAATCCATAAATGCCACAAAGACCTCTTTAGCCTTATCTAAATACTGTTCACTTATATGTTTCACTGTAAACACCTGGTCCACACACCCCCTACCTTTCCTAAAGCCTCCTTGTTCATCTGCTATCCTATTCTCCGTCTTACTCTTAATTCTTTCAATTATAACTCTACCATACACTTTACCAGGTACACTCAACAGACTTATCCCCCTATAATTTTTGCACTCTCTTTTATCCCCTTTGCCTTTATACAAAGGAACTATGCATGCTCTCTGCCAATCCCTAGGTACCTTACCCTCTTCCATACATTTATTAAATAATTGCACCAACCACTCCAAAACTATATCCCCACCTGCTTTTAACATTTCTATCTTTATCCCATCAATCCCGGCTGCCTTACCCCCTTTCATTTTACCTACTGCCTCACGAACTTCCCCCACACTCACAACTGGCTCTTCCTCACTCCTACAAGATGTTATTCCTCCTTGCCCTATACACGAAATCACAGCTTCCCTATCTTCATCAACATTTAACAATTCCTCAAAATATTCCCTCCATCTTCCCAATACCTCTAACTCTCCATTTAATAACTCTCCTCTCCTATTTTTAACTGACAAATCCATTTGTTCTCTAGGCTTCCTTAACTTGTTAATCTCACTCCAAAACTTTTTCTTATTTTCAACAAAATTTGTTGATAACAGCTCACCCACTCTCTCATTTGCTCTCTTTTTACATTGCTTCACCACTCTCTTAACCTCTCTCTTTTTCTCCATATACTCTTCCCTCCTTGCATCACTTCTACTTTGTAAAAACATCTAATATGCTAACTTTTTCTCCCTTACTACTCTCTTTACATCATCATTCCACCAATCGCTCCTCTTCCCTCCTGCACCCACTTTCCTGTAACCACAAACTTCTGCTGAACACTCTAACACTACATTTTTAAACCTACACCATTCCTCTTCGACCCCACTGCCTATGCTCTCATTAGCCCATCTATCCTCCAATAGCTGTTTATATCTTACCCTAACTGCCTCCTCTTTTAGTTTATAAACCTTCACCTCTCTCTTCCCTGATGCTTCTATTCTCCTTGTATCCCATCTACCTTTTACTCTCAGTGTAGCTACAACTAGAAAGTGATCTGATATATCTGTGGCCCCTCTATAAACATGTACATCCTGAAGTCTACTCAACAGTCTTTTATCTACTAATACATAATCCAACAAACTACTGTCATTTCGCCCTACATCATATCGTGTATACTTATTTATCCTCTTTTTCTTAAAATATGTATTACCTATAACTAAACCCCTTTCTATACAAAGTTCAATCAAAGGGCTCCCATTATCATTTACACCTGGCACCCCAAACTTACCTACCACACCCTCTCTAAAAGTTTCTCCTACTTTAGCATTCAGGTCCCCTACCACAATTACTCTCTCACTTGGTTCAAAGGCTCCTATACATTCACTTAACATCTCCCAAAATCTCTCTCTCTCCTCTGCATTCCTCTCTTCTCCAGGTGCATACACGCTTATTATGACCCACTTCTCGCATCCAACCTTTACTTTAATCCACATAATTCTCGAATTTACACATTCATATTCTCTTTTCTCCTTCCATAACTGATCATTTAACATTACTGCTACCCCTTCCTTTGCTCTAACTCTCTCAGATACTCCAGATTTAATCCCATTTATTTCCCTCCACTGAAACTCTCCTACCCCCTTCAGCTTTGTTTCGCTTAGAGCCAGGACATCCAACTTCTTTTCATTCATAACATCAGCAATCATCTGTTTCTTGTCATCTGCACTACATCCACGCACATTTAAACAACCCAGTTTTATAAAGTTTTTCTTCTTCTCTTTTTTAGTAAATGTATACAGGAGAAGGGGTTACTAGCCCATTTATATATATATATATATATATATATATATATATATATATATATATATATATATATATATATATATATATATATATATATATATATATATATATATATTGTTTTTAATTCCGGTTTTCTTTTTTTTTCTAGTGATGAACTGGAAAATAATGGTTAGTGTGACACTTGTGATCTTCGTTCTTGGCTGTGTGACCGACGGAGTTACAAATCTGTCAAGATTTGCTGGTGAGACAAAGGCATTTATAGTGTTGCTTATCTGGATATAACGCCAAGAAGCTTCATAATAAATAGCTGGGTAGTTTTATTTTTATTTCAGAGAGATTTGTTCATAAATTTGATATTAAATGACTCGGTTACACTGGCCTACAGACGTAATAGTGCTTTCTTTTTTTAGTAAGTGAATGAAAATCAAAGTTAGTCTATTTATTATAGCGTTGAAACATTTATCAATATGTTTCTCAGGATAGCTTTAATTTTGAATCTCGTTTCATAGAGGCTAATTGTATATGTATGTGTGTGTATGTGTGTGTGTATATATATATATATATATATATATATATATATATATATATATATATATATATATATATATATATATATATATATATATATATATATATATATATATATATATATATATATATATATAGGTAGTAGGTTGGTAGACAGCAACCACCCAGGGAAGTACTACCGTCCTGCCAGATGACTGTGAAACAAAAACCTGTAACTGTTTTGCATGATGGTAGGATTGCTGGTTTCTTTTTCTGTCTCATAAACACGCTAGATAACAGGGATATCTTGCTACTCCTACTTACACTTTGGTCACACTTCACAGACACGCACATGCATATATATATATATACATACATCTAGGTTTTTCTCCTTTTTCTAAATAGCTCTTGTTCTTTTAAATTTCTTCTATTGTCCATGGGGAAGTGGAAAAGAATCTTTCCTCTGTAAGCCATGCGTGTCGTATGAGGCGACTAAAATGCCGGGAGCAATGGGCTAGTAACCCCTTCTCCTGTATACATTTACTAAAAAAAGAAAAGAAGAAAAACTTTATAAAACTGGGATGCTTAAATGAGCGTGGATGTAGTGCGGATGACAAGAAACAGATGATTGCTGATGTTATGAATGAAAAGAAGTTGGATGTCCTGGCTCTAAGCGAAACAAAGCTGAAGGGGGTAGGAGAGTTTCAGTGGGGGGAAATAAATGGGATAAAATCTGGAGTATCTGAGAGAGTTAGAGCAAAGGAACGGGTAGCAGTAATGTTAAATGATCAGTTATGGAAGGAGAAAAGAGAATATGAATGTGTAAATTCAAGAATTATGTGGATTAAAGTAAAGGTTGGATGCGAGAAGTGGGTCATAATAAGCGTGTATGCACCTGGAGAAGAGAGGAATGCAGAGGAGAGAGAGAGATTTTGGGAGATGTTAAGTGAATGTATAGGAGCCTTTGAACCAAGTGAGAGAGTAATTGTGGTAGGGGACCTGAATGCTAAAGTAGGAGAAACTTTTAGAGAGGGTGTGGTATGTAAGTTTGGGGTGCCAGGTGTAAATGATAATGGGAGCCCTTTGATTGAACTTTGTATAGAAAGGGGTTTAGTTATAGGTAATACATATTTTAAGAAAAAGAGGATAAATAAGTATACAAGATATGATGTAGGGCGAAATGACAGTAGTTTGTTGGATTATGTATTGGTAGATAAAAGACTGTTGAGTAGACTTCAGGATGTACATGTTTATAGAGGGGCCACAGATATATCAGATTACTTTCTAGTTGTAGCTACACTGAGAGTAAAAGGTAGATGGGATACAAGGAGAATAGAAGCATCAGGGAAGAGAGAGGTGAAGGTTTATAAACTAAAAGAGGAGGCAGTTAGGGTAAGATATAAACAGCTATTGGAGGATAGATGGGCTAATGAGAGCATAGGCAATGGGGTCGAAGAGGTATGGGGTAGGATTAAAAATGTAGTGTTAGAGTGTTCAGCAGAAGTTTGTGGTTACAGGAAAGTGGGTGCAGGAGGGAAGAGGAGCGATTGGTGGAATGATGATGTAAAGAGAGTAGTAAGGGAGAAAAAGTTAGCATTTGAGAAGTTTTTACAAAGTAGAAGTGATGCAAGGAGGGAAGAGTATATGGAGAAAAAGAGAGAGGTTAAGAGAGTGGTGAAGCAATGTAAAAAGAGAGCAAATGAGAGAGTGGGTGAGATGTTATCAACAAATTTTGTTGAAAATAAGAAAAAGTTTTGGAGTGAGATTAACAAGTTAAGAAAGCCTAGAGAACAAATGGATTTGTCAGTTAAAAATAGGAGAGGAGAGTTATTAAATGGAGAGTTAGAGGTATTGGGAAGATGGAGGGAATATTTTGAGGAATTGTTAAATGTTGATGAAGATAGGGAAGCTGTGATTTCGTGTATAGGGCAAGGAGGAATAACATCTTGTAGGAGTGAGGAAGAGCCAGTTGTGAGTGTGGGGGAAGTTCGTGAGGCAGTAGGTAAAATGAAAGGGGGTAAGGCAGCCGGGATTGATGGGATAAAGATAGAAATGTTAAAAGCAGGTGGGGATATAGTTTCGGAGTGGTTGGTGCAATTATTTAATAAATGTATGGAAGAGGGTAAGGTACCTAGGGATTGGCAGAGAGCATGCATAGTTCCTTTGTATAAAGGCAAAGGGGATAAAAGAGAGTGCAAAAATTATAGGGGGATAAGTCTGTTGAGTGTACCTGGTAAAGTGTATGGTAGAGTTATAATTGAAAGAATTAAGAGTAAGACGGAGAATAGGATAGCAGATGAACAAGGAGGCTTTAGGAAAGGTAGGGGGTGTGTGGACCAGGTGTTTACAGTGAAACATATAAGTGAACAGTATTTAGATAAGGCTAAAGAGGTCTTTGTGGCATTTATGGATTTGGAAAAGGCGTATGACAAGGTGGATAGGGGGGCAATGTGGCAGATGTTGCAAGTGTATGGTGTAGGAGGTAGGTTACTGAAAGCAGTGAAGAGTTTTTACGAGGATAGTGAGGCTCAAGTTAGAGTAAGTAGGAAAGAGGGAAATTTTTTCCCAGTAAAAGTAGGCCTTAGACAAGGATGTGTGATGTCACCGTGGTTGTTTAATATATTTATAGATGGGGTTGTAAGAGAAGTAAATGCGAGGGTCTTGGCAAGAGGCGTGGAGTTAAAAGATAAAGAATCACACACAAAGTGGGAGTTGTCACAGCTGCTCTTTGCTGATGACACTGTGCTCTTGGGAGATTCTGAAGAGAAGTTGCAGAGATTGGTGGATGAATTTGGTAGGGTGTGCAAAAGAAGAAAATTAAAGATGAATACAGGAAAGAGTAAGGTTATGAGGATAACAAAAAGATTAGGTGATGAAAGATTGAATATCAGATTGGAGGGAGAGAGTATGGAGGAGGTGAACGTATTCAGATATTTGGGAGTGGACGTGTCAGCGGATGGGTCTATGAAAGATGAGGTGAATCATAGAATTGATGAGGGAAAAAGAGTGAGTGGTGCACTTAGGAGTCTGTGGAGACAAAGAACTTTGTCCTTGGAGGCAAAGAGGGGAATGTATGAGAGTATAGTTTTACCAACGCTCTTATATGGGTGTGAAGCGTGGGTGATGAATGTTGCAGCGAGGAGAAGGCTGGAGGAAGTGGAGATGTCATGTCTGAGGGCAATGTGTGGTGTGAATATAATGCAGAGAATTCGTAGTTTGTAAGTTAGGAGGAGGTGCGGGATTACCAAAACTGTTGTCCAGAGGGCTGAGGAAGGGTTGTTGAGGTGGTTCGGACATGTAGAGAGAATGGAGCGATACAGAATGACTTCAAGAGTGTATCAGTCTGTAGTGGAAGGAAGGCGGGGTAGGGGTCGGCCTAGGAAAGGTTGGAGGGAGGGGGTAAAGGAGGTTTTGTGTGCGAGGGGCTTGGGCTTCCAGCAGGCATGCATGAGCGTGTTTGATAGTGAATGGAGACAAATGGTTTTTAATACTTGACGTGCTGTTGGAGTGTGAGCAAAGTAACATTTATTAAGGGATTCAGGGAAACCGGCAGGCCGGACTTGAGTCCTGGAGATGGGAAGTACAGTGCCTGCACTCTGAAGGAGGGGTGTTAATGTTGCTGTTTAAAAACTGTAGTGTAAAGCACCCTTCTGGCAAGACAGTGATGGAGTGAATGATGGTGAAAGTTTTTCTTTTTCGGGCCACCCTGCCTTGGTGGGAATCGGCCAGTGTGATAATATATATATATATATATATATATATATATATATATATATATATATATATATATATATATATATATATATATATATATATATATATGTCGTGCCGAGTATGTAAAAATGGTCAATTAGCAAGAACTCATTTAAAATTATGTCCTTTCTGAAATTTTCTCTTATACGTTTAAAGATGTATTTTTTTCAGTAATGTTGATGTAAAAATTTATAATTTTGCACCAAAAGATTCTTAGAAAACTTACCTAACCTTATTACAAAAAGAACAATTTATTTTAGCCTAACCCAACTAAATATATTTTAGATTTGTTTACAATAATTTAATACTAAACAAACACAGTGAAATATATTTTTTTCGTTAGGTTCAGAATGATTTTGGCGAAATTATTGCATACACAAATTTTCGCCTGTCCTGTATGCCAAGATGAGCGTTGCTATTTAAGCCAAGATCGCAAGTTCTGCCTATTCGGCACGACATATATATATATATATATATATATATATATATATATATATATATATATATATATATATATATATATATATATATATATATATATATATATATGTCGTGCCGAATATGTAAAACTGGTCAATTAGCAAGAACTCATTTAAAATTAAGCCCTTTCTGAAATTTTCTCTTATACGTTTAAAAATATATTTTTTTCATTAATGTTAATGTAAAAATTTTAAATTTTGCAACAAAAGAATCTTAGAAAACTTACCTAACCTTATTATAACAAGAGCAATTTATTTTAGCCTAACCCAACTAAATATATTTTAAATACGTTTAAGATAATTTAATACTAAACAAACACAATCAAATATATTTTTTTCGTTAGGTTCAGAATGATTTTGGCGAAATTATTGCATACACAAATTTTCACTTGTCCTATATGGCAAGATGATCGTTGCTGTTTAAGCCAAGATCGCAAGATCTGCCTATTTGGCACGACATATATTTATATATATATACATGTATATATATTTATATATATACATATGTATATATATTTATATATATATGTATATATATTTATATATATATGTATATATATTTTTATATATATATATATATATATATATATATATATATATATAAATATATATATATATATGTATATATATTTATATATGTATATGTATATATATTTATATATATATGTATATATATGTATATTTATATATGTTTATATATATATATTTATATATATATATATATATATATACATATATATATATATATACATATATATACATATATATATATATATATATATACATATATATATATATATATACATATTTTATATATATATATATATATATATATATATATATATATATATATATATATATATATATATATATATATATATATATATATATATTTTTTTTTTTTTTTTTTTCAACAAGTCGGTCGTCTCCCACCGAGGCAGGGTGACCCAAAAAAGAAAGAAAATCCCCTAAAAGAAAATACTTTCATCATCATTCAACACTTTCACCACACTCACACATTATCACTGCTTTTGCAGAGGTGCCCAGAATACAACAGTTTAGAAGCATATACGTATAAAGATACACAACATATCCCTCCAAACTGCCAATATCCCAAACCACTCCTTTAAAGTGCAGGCATTGTACTTCCTATTTCCAGGACTCAAGTCCGACTATTTGAAAATAACCGGTTTCCCTGAATTCCTTCACTAAATATTACCCTGCTCACACTCCAACAGATCGTCAGGTCCCAAGTATCATTCGTCTCCATTCACTTCTATCTAACACGCTCATGCACGCTTGCTGGAAGTCCAAGACCCTCGCCCACAAAACCCCCTCTTTCCAACCCTTTCGAGGACGACCCCTACCCCTCTTTCCATGTCATTCTACTTTGATCCCATCTCTCTAAATGACCAAACCACCTCAACAACCCCTCTTCTGCCCTCTGACTAATGCTTTTATTAACTCCACACCTTCTCCTAATTTCCACACTCCGAGTTTTCTGCATAATATTTACACCACACATTGCCCTTAGACAGGACATCTCCACTGCCTCCAACCGTCTCCTCGCTGCTGCATTTACCACCCAAGCTTCACATCCATATAAGAGTGTTGGTACTACTATACTTTCATACATTCCCTTCTTTGCCTCCATAGATAACGTTTTTTGACTCCACATATACCTCAACGCACCACTCACCTTTTTTCCCTCATCAATTCTATGATTAACCTCATCCTTCATAAATCCATCCGCCGACACGTCAACTCCCAAGTATCTGAAAACATTAACTTCTTCCATACTCCTCCTCCCCAATTTGATATCCAATTTTTCTTTATCTAAGTCATTTGATACCCTCATCACCTTACTCTTTTCTATGTTCGCTTTCAACTTTCTACCTTTACACACATTCTCAAACTCATCCACTAACCTTTGCAATTTTTCTTTAGAATCTCTCATAAGGACAGTATCATCAGCAAAAAGTAACTGTGTCAATTCCCATTTTGAATTTGATTCCCCATAATTTAATCCCACCCCTCTCCCGAACACCCTAGCATTTACTTCTTTTACAACCCCATCTATAAATATATTAAAAAACCATGGTGACATTACACATCCCTGTCTAAGACCTACTTTTACCGGGAAGTATTCTCCCTCTCTTCTTCACACCCTAACCTGAGCTTCACTATCCTCATAAAAGCTCTTTACAGCATTTAGTAACTTACCACCTGTTCCATAAACTTGCAACATCTGCCACATTGCTCCTCTATCCACTCTATCATATGCCTTTTCTAAATCCATAAATGCAATAAAAACTTCCCTACCTTTATCTAAATACTGTTCACATATATGCTTCAATGTAAACACTTGATCTACACATCCCCTACCCACTCTGAAGCCTCCCTGCTCATCCGCAATTCTACATTCTGTCTTACCTCTAATTCTTTCAATTATAACCCTACCGTATACTTTTCCTGGTATACTCAGTAAACTGAGTATAATTTTTACAATCTCTTTTGTCCCCTTTCCCTTTATATAAAGGGACTATACATGCTCTCCGCCAATCCCTAGGTACCTTCCCGTCTTTCATACATTTATTAAAGAAAAGTACCAACCACTCCAACACTATATCCCCCCCCTGTTTTTAACATTTCTGTCATGATCCCATCAGTTCCAGCTGCTTTACCCCCTTTCATTCTAAGTAATGCCTCACGTACCTCCACCACACTTACATTCTGCTCTTCTTCACTCCTAAAAGATGGTATACCTCCCTGGCCAGTGCATGAAATTACCACCTCCCTTTCTTCCTCAACATTTAAAAGTTCCTCAAAATATTCTCGCCATCTACCTAATACCTCCCTCTCCCCATCCACTAACTCCCCTACTGTGTTTTTAACGGACAAATCCATACTTTCCCTAGGCTTTCTTAACTTATTTAACTCACTCCAAAATTTTTTCTTATTTTCATTAAAATTTTTTGACAGTGCCTCTCCCACTCTTTCATCTGCTCTCCTTTTGCATTCTCTCACCACTCTCTTCACCTTTCTTTTACTCTCCATATACTCTGCTCTTCTTATAACACTTCTGCTTTGTAAAAACCTCTCGTAAGCTACCTTTTTCTCTTTTATCACACCCTTTACTTCATCATTCCACCAATCACTCCTCTTTCCTCCTGCACCCACCCTCCTATAACCACAAACTTCTGCCCCACATTCTAATACTGCATTTTTAAAACTATTCCAACCCTCTTCAACCCCCCCACTACTCATCTTTGCACTAGCCCACCTTTCTGCCAATAGTCGCTTATATCTCGCCCGAACTTCCTCCTCCCTTAGTTTATACACTTTCACCTCCCTCTTTCTTGTTGTTGCCACCTTCCTCTTTTCCCATCTACCTCTTACTCTAACTGTAGCTACAACTAAATAATGATCTGATATATCAGTTGCCCCTCTATAAACATGTACATCCTGGAGCCTACCCATCAACCTTTTATCCACCAATACATAATCTAACAAACTACTTTCATTACGTGCTACATCATACCTTGTATATTTATTTATCCTCTTTTTCAAAAAATATGTATTACTTATTACCAAATTTCTTTCTACACATTTACCCCTGGCACCCCAAATTTACCTACTACTCCCTCCATAACATTTTTACCCACTTTAGCATTGAAATCCCCAACCACCATTACTCTCACACTTGATTCAAAACTCCCCACGCATTCACTCAACATTTCCCAGAATCTCTCTCTCTCCTCTACACTTCTCTCTTCTCCAGGTGCATACACGCTTACTATAACCCACTTTTCACATCCAATCTTTATTTTACTCCACATAATCCTTGAATTTATGCAGTTGTAGTCCCTCTTTTCCTGCCATAGCTTATCCTTCAACATTATTGCTACTCCTTCTTTAGCTGTAACTCTATTTGAAACCCCTGACCTAATCCCATTTATTCCTCTCCATTGAAACTCTCCCACCCCCTTCAGCTTTGTTTCACTTAAAGCCAGGACATCCAGCTTCTTCTCATTCATAACATCCACAATCATCTCTTTCTTATCATTTGCACAACATCCACGCACATTCAGACTTCCCACTTTGACAATTTTCTTCTTCTTATTCTTTTTAGTAATCTTTACTGGAAAAGGGGTTACTAGCCCATATATATATATATATATATATATATATATATATATATATATATATATATATATATATATATATATATATATATATATATATATATATATATATATATATATGTATGTATTTATATTTTACTATCAATGTGTACATTTTAAGTCCTTCACGTAACACTTGTGTAAGGAATATGCACATGAAGCGCTAGTTAAACTAAACTTTACCAAAATTTGCAGAGTTTATAAATTTGTTCTGGTCTTACGAAAGTTTGTTATAAATTATGAACCTTCCTTCCTTCCTTATCAATATAATTTTAATTATAATATATTTTCTTAATTATAAAAACATGATTATAGCAACAAAGAAATCCTTCTATAATTAGTGCTGTTAATATTTAATATATGGGAAAAAATTAAACGAATAAGAATATTCAGAAGTGTTTTCATACTAATGCTGGGTATATAATAATAAAAAAATAATAATTAAAATAATGTACCTGGATGTGTTTTGTTGTTAAACCATTGTTATCAAGGTACTTGTTAAACCTTATATGTATGTAGTGATGGATGTACAACCATAGGAAAAACATTATGTAAATTCCTAAATCAAGTAAATTATTTGAATTTATGCACTGAAGATTAATACTTTTAATTAAGTATATCAGTATAGATTTCTGCTAAATTTAGAAAGAAAAATATTATAATGTTATATTATTTTGATTACTATGTATAAACTGGTGTCGTGATCTGATGTGAGGAAGTAATGACATGAGGATATATTTTAGTGAGGATGGAAGGACACTAGTGCATGAGGACACTAGTGCATGAGGACACTAGTGCATGAGGACACTAGTGCATGAGGACACTAGTGCATGAGGACACTAGTGCATGAGGACACTAGTGCATGAGGACACTAGTGCATGAGGACACTAATGCATGCATTCAGGAGATTTATACTGAATACGTTTCGATCCTTTACTTCGTTCTCTCCAAATGATAGAAGAGAATGAGAGAACGGTAGGAGGAAGTAGGTCAGTGGTAAAGATTTTATGAAAGAATCAGGTCATCTAACATGCTTTTGACGTGTGAGCAGGAAATCATCGTTGAGTAGTATCATATGTGAAAGTGTAGCTGTGATGGTGTTTATGCCAGCTCTTTGGTGTTGGTATTAGCAACTGAAGACGTTTCAGTTTAGTGGCGCCTATCAGTGGTGGATTTTCTATAGATCAGCTCTCTTTGTTTCAGTGACTCCTCTTGGCAGAGGGCCCGCTTTTCAGTTAAGGTGCCAGGCCCTTACACCTGTTGGTTAACACAACTTTAGGAAACTTCTCTTACAAGGCTAGTGACAATTTCTTGTGGAGTGAGGTTTAGCGCATTTATCACATGTGGACTCTTCAAAGCAGTAGATCTTAACATGTCCAAATTTGAAGCAGTTGAGACACATGCCCGATCATGGGACCGATACACCATGTGACGTTCAGGATGGTAACACCATAGGAACCTGTACCCAAATGGGGAGCACACTAGCACCTGAAAATGTGCTATCTCCTTGTGGGGACCAGTCAGTTCGTGGACATGATGAAGAGGCAGATGTTTGGAATTCCCTGTTACGTGGTATTTTTTAACTCTCATAGAACGTTTCCCACACTTCTGAACAGTAATGCACTAGTTTCTTCCAAGACTTCCTTTCCAATGTTAATATATCGAGAAAAAAAATACAGTTGAATGAAGTCTAAAGGTGTTCCTGTTTAGCTGTATATATATCCATAGCATTTTGTCTGTTTATAAAATAGATTTCGTGACATTGAAATATCTCGTAACACTACGAATGGTAAGTAATGGTATTCTCACACTTGCAGTGGGCAGAATCATTGTGTTCACTGACTGAATGCAGCTTTCGTTCTCGTTTAGTTTATCTATGGAGATAACTATGCCCATCAACACGAGGGTTTCCCGGTAAAGATATTCTCAAACCTAACCTGTTTCTTAGCTGAAGTTGTCAGGTATTAGCTAATTAGCAGCTATTTGTTAAGATTTATTTAGAGATCTTTGGCTATTTATTACCAAATCCAAGAAGCATTACCCAGTGCTTCCTTTACACCGGGTCTATTGGAGCACGTCCCCTATCATTCTTGCCTGCACTTCAAGTTAGCTCTTGTTTTGCTAGTTCGTCTCCTCAAGGTTCTGTTGTCACGTTCCAAACATGCTGACATGTACAGTTTTTCATAATTATCTAAATCAACTTAGCATTCCAGGTTTCCAGTCCCCTTTGTGGTTACCGGTTAGTCATCCATTTCATTGTGGTTGAAATTACCCATTATAAGGAGCATAAGAATAATAAAATTATTATTATTATTATTATTATAACTCATGTTAAGCGCTAAACCAGTGTGGGTCAAATCATACCACGGGTGGGGTTTGAACCCGCTATTAGAGTGTCTCGAAACTCCAGACCGTCCCGGGTATGGTTTGTTTGCAATCGTGTCATTAAGATTTCGTCAGTCAGTGTGGATCATTCAGCGCAAGATATGGCGGAGGCTTGAACTTCCGTCTGCTCTGCACGTGAATGTATAATTGCTTCTCACATGTGATGTATGAGCGCCTCCGTGGAAGGGAAACTATATTAGACTGTTGCGTTTGCAATTTTTCATGATCTCTAAAAATTTTTCATTTGATAATAAGAAAGGGCTTTATATGACTGAGACTACAAACATTGTACATTTAGCGACGAGTTGTTAACTGTTCTCTGTCACTTTTTAAAAAGTAACTCAGCAACACAATCACTCCCTCCTCATTTGTCATCTGAACTTAATCAATCAGTTAATCTTAGTAATCAGACTAGGAGAACTCAAGCAAATTTTTGCGAATATATAAACAATAAGCATTGCTCTGGTAAGAAAATGATTGGCACTTAGACTGACAAAAGGAAAACTAATAGTTAACATTAGCAAACACCAAAAATGTTTATCCATCAGGTAAACACAAGTCATCATCAGTGGAGTTGCTGGTGAAGGCTGTACTGACCGACCAGTCTCAGTTCAGTCACTCCATTTTCTTCTTCACAGATGGCACCACCTCTGCATCTACTATATTTACCGTAAGAATTTTATTTTCCTAAATAAATAAGTGTGAGCAAATTTAAACAAATATTGAAATCTGCCATCGATCGAATGTCCTTTATTCACGAAAAATTTGTATATTTTAGATAATAGATCATCTAGACATCCCAGCAGGTGTTGGGACATTTGAGGCAGAGGTGAGTGTCCTGGACATCAACAAGACGGATACTCAAGTGTCACAAGTGATCCCCCATGCTAGGAGAGTAAGTAATAAGGAGGCAGGAAAGACCAACTCTTGCACGGAAAATGGACAGGAATGTATGAACTTCAAGCACCTTTATTGAAAACGGTTCTATGGTGACATTGTTTACTTGATATAAGACCAAGAACCGAAGAGTTGTCAATAAAGGCTTTATGAGTGAATGTATTCATGTCCATTTCCTCTTAGGAAAGTAAGTCACGTCATTTTTAACTTAGCATAAAATCACATCTTAAAGTACTAGGCAACCTTCACTTTAAATCTGTGTTAAATCAATAATTGCCACGTGGATGTTACCATGTAATAATGCCTAAATATTTTTTTAAGTTTTGGGGAACTAAGAATTAAAATATCGCAAGAAAAATAAAAATTCACAATACCGTTACTGGAATAATAAACAAATAAGCCGCACTTAGGAGTGTACCTGGAGGGTGTTTTGGGGGTCGACGCTCCCGCGGCCCAGCCCATGACAAGGCCTCACGGTGAATCAGGGTTTAATCAACGAGACTGTTACTTCGATCGCACGCGATTCATTGTATGAACCAAATCCTGGCTTATCAGGTACTGACTTTAGGTGTCTCTCTAGTTCCCTCTTGAAGACAGATATGGGTCATTGGTAATCCTTGTTCTGTATGCTGAGAGACGTACCCCTGTTTTTCATTATGATGACGTTGTTTCACATGACGAGTCTTTTGCTTTCATGATGAATAATTTTCACGAGCAGATTAGAGACTAGTCGCTCTAGGATTTTCCAGGTGTAAATTATGGTATATCTTTCTCTCCAGCATACCAAGGAGTACAGATCATGGCACTTCAAATAGTCCCAGTAGTGGACCAGTCACATCAGTGAAAGTTTTCTGTAAATTCTCCTTGTCTGCAATTTCGTCTGCCTGGAAAGGGGCCGTTAGAGAGAACGAATGATTCTGAAAGAATCATCATTGATATGGCGTCCCTTGATCTGAAGGTTATCATTGTCAATCCTATCATTTTCCTACCAGATGTGATAATGCCATTGCTGTTATCATTGAAGGTGAGATCCTCTGATTTTCACTCCCAAGTTCTTCACATCAGTTTCCCGTTTATTGTGAGGTTAGAATTTGTTTTAAAGTTCGATCTAGTCTTAATTTCCTAAAGTTTTCTGCAGTAGAGTAATTTAATTTTTTTCTCATCGAACTTCATATTTTTTTTCTGTGACCTGTTTGCTTACTTGATTTATATCCTCTTATTAATTTACAGTGTCCTCCATGAATGGCTCTCATGCAAATTCTGTCACTGTCAGCAAAGGAAGTTGCAGTAACTGACATAGACATCTCTGTCTATGTCAGATACTAGGATGAGGAAAAAGATGGGAGCAAGTACTGTACTTTGTGGAACAGAGCTTTTCACAGTAGTCGCCTCTGACTTAACTCTTTACTGTTACTCTTTGTGTTCTTTTGGTTAGAATGTTTAAAATTAATCTACCCAATCTTCCCGTTATTCTTTTATCACGCATTTTGCATGATATTATACCATGATCACACGTGTCGATGGCTTTTTGTAAAGTCTGAGTATACTACATCCACTTTGTCTTCCAGTGCATCCAAGACCATGTCATAGTAATCCACCACTTGTGCGATGCAGGAGCTACCTGCCCTAATCCTATGTTGCCCTGGGTTGTGTAGTTTTTGGATATCCAAGTGACTGGTGACCTTGCCTCTTACAACCCTTTCAAAGAATTTGATGATATAGTACATTACTGGTATCGATCTACAATTCTTTGCAATTACTTTTGTGCCAACTTTGAAGAGTGTAGCTACATCCGATGTTTTTAGTGACTCTGGGTTGATCCGCGTGACTGTGCTCCCTCCTCATGGTACTTAAGGTACTCGAAAGGCGTTTCATGTAGTCAAAGTCCGGTGGCCTTAGTTATATTAGAAATTATGGAAATATCCAAATTTTCAGTTTCTTAAGCCAGTGCCTCGTTCCTTATTCCTGATAGGATGGCCCCTTGGAGAAGCTCTGTGATTCTTCGTCTTTGCCTGTAGAGGGAGTGTTTCTCTGTTTCCAGTTTGCATCTGCTTTTCTGTTTTTCTTAGGAAATGTGCCATTCCTAGTTACTTGTTTAGATCCACGTTTCTTACATCACCCTAGAGTTTTTCGTTGACATTGCTAATTTGATCCTACTGGATGTTCTTATTATTAAAGTTGAATTAGGTGATGACAGCCATCACAACTGATCTCATTTGGCTGGTCAGGATCCCTGTGCATTGAAGTCAACTTCGATTAGGTTGTGATCCGAATTTATTGTCTTTCGTATTGTTCCTGTGTTTTCCGGCCGTGTTGGCTCTACTATTACCTGGCTTAAAGTGAATTTGGATTTAATATAGTACATGTGTGGGAGAATTTTCGTTTGAGCTGCTTCCTGGGGTTATCTCTGCTGTAACATTTGCCACATTCTTCCATTTTAAAAGTCGAAATCTGAAATAACCTATCAATAAGATATGTTGGGTGAGTTTTAGAAGATATTGCAGAGTGGACAAAATGTTCACTATCTGTTCCTGGAATTGTTATGAAGCTGCATCTGGCGTACCATATACAACCACAATGACTACGTTTTGGATGTCAGTCTTTTTTGCAAAAAACTTCAGTCACATCATTTGTGGTGTTAAGTAATCCTGAGCAAATGTGCGACTGTGCGAAATACAAGCCAACCCTACCTTGATGCCTGTACTTTCTGTCCTATCTAAATAAGTTGTTCCCTGGTATCCTGGTATCCACTTCGTTGTTAAAATGATATTTTGTGTGGGTTTCTGTGAAAGCCTCAAACATTGCATTTTACTCTTTTTTTTTTTGAGATGGGGGCAACTGACTGTGCCTTCAGTCTAATAAGGCTACCAGGGGCTGGAGTATTTTTGTCATTTCCTGCCAGTTTTTCTTCTTCCTAGCACTTAATCACTTTCTATTGGTTAGGTGTAACTAACATTTTGTTTCCCAATGTGTCCAAAGATCTGTACAACAAAGATCTGTTGAAGCTTGGTTTTTCCTGAACTGATAAATAACACATTTCAGGGTGAAAAAAAGGTTACATGAAGAAAAATAACATAAACCTTTGGTGACAAGGTCGAGGTAATCTTTTTTATGGTTAAAACTGGACGTCGAATTTTTTTTTCAGATATTTCATGCCTACAGATAGACCAGGTATAGAATCTTCAAAAGTTTATTTACTGATGGCTAGGATTTGTGGGGGGTGGGGTCCCTACTAGGGCAGTTTTTGGATCTAATTTCACATTATGTAATAGCATCAGAAACACCGTCACTTATTTCTTACACTGCCAACTGGAAAGTAATGACATTTTGGTCCAGCTTGAACAGCTGACAAGTCTCGGAAAATCGATAATGAAAGAAGGCGAGAGGGAGCTGGTAAAGAAGGGGAAGGTAACTCTAGTGAAAGTAGAGGCAGTAGTAGTAGTGAGGCGGCATAGAATAGCAGTAAAAGTGAATAGGTATATGCCCTACCATCTGTGAGTTAAAGCCTCGAACAAACAATATTCTTCCCTCCTTACATTTTAAGACAATTAAAAAAATGAAGTTTAAGATTAAGCTGCAAATCACATAAAAAAATTATCCGTTCTCACATTGAAACAGGACTTTATTCCGCTAGATACGTCAGCTGTCACCATACTCTACAATTGTAGTGATAAGTGATGAACTTGAATTCGTGGGTTCGTTCGTGAAGTGGTCCCTGAAGGGTCGGCTGGTGGTGTGGTCGACGAGGCTCCTCACTATCACCCGACTAACATTAGCGCACCTCCAGCCCTACTACACCTCTCTCTCCAAGATGAATGTAATGTTACTCATCATCAAGGAGAGCCAAGATGAATTAAGGTAAATCATGATATAAGTGAGGCTTGAACCCATGGCAGGAGAGACCTAAAACTCACAAGACAATGCACAAACCACTCGGCTCGTGAGTTTTTGTACTTTCTATCGAGTCCTACCCATTTCATCGTGCCGAATAGGTAAAATTGGTCAATTAGCAAGAACTTGTTTAAAATTAGGACCTTTCTAAAATTTTCTCTTGTACACTTAAAGATAATTTATCTTTTTCATTTATGTTAACGTAAAAATTAATAATTTTGTTCCAGAAAAAAAAAATAGGAAACTTACCTTATTACAACAAGCGCAATTTAATTTAGCTTAATCCAACTAAATATGTTTTAGATAATTTTACAATTATTAATAATAAACAAACAAAATGAAATATATTTTCTCGTTAGGTTCAGAATGATTTTTGCAAAATTATTGCATTCACAAATTTTCACTTGCCTTATTCAGTAAGAAGAGTATTGCTGTTTAAGACAGAATCGTATGCTTTACCGATTCGGCACGACATATATATATATATATATATATATATATATATATATATATATATATATATATATATATATATATATATATATATATATATCTTAGTACTACTCAGTATTATCATTACAGGTGCAATATGTACGTACATCTGCCATTCAGTCCCCAAGAAACGTTACCATTGCGAGTGGGCTACTGGACGCCCCAGCGAGGTCTCCTTCTTACCTCTCATCTCCCTCTTTTTCCTGAAAAATTCTCCAAGTAAGTCCATGAGGGAAAATCAGACTACAGGTAATGTTGGTGCTAGGGAGGATAGGAATAAGACAGGTAAATATGCACCAACAGGGAATACAGTCACAGGAACCCAAGGCAAACGGAAACCAAGCCTGTGCACATGTTATGCACTTGGTATCTGCAAGCATGGGAAATCTGGAAAAACAGATGGGACGTGCAACTATGACCACCCTAGAAAATGCCGTGCCCATATGACAACAGGAAAATGCCAACTCCCTTTCTGTAAGCTTTTTCACCCTGAAATGTGTCCCTCTTCAGTACAGGAAAGACTGTGCTGTAACTTAAATTCCCAGGCACACCATCTAAAGGGGACAAAAAGATACAAAACATCCAGGCCATGGGAAAACCTGGGTAGCCACAGCCACTCAAGAGGGAGAGGTTTTTTAGTGCCAGGAAGAAAAAAAACTGGCAGGAAATGGCAGAAATCGTACACCAAATCCAGTCATTCCTGGAGTGGAACCACAGTCGATGGCCTCCACTCCAAACCAACAGATACAGATACTAATGCCGGACCCCCCCCCCCAGTACCAACAATACCACCAGTCCCATGACATTCTTCTTTGCAAATATACAGGGTCTAAAGCCAGCAACAAACAACAAAATACCTTTCATCCGTGGACTGCTTGCAGAGGCAAAGGCAATGTTCGCGGCTTTCACTGAGACCCACATAAAGGATCACTTGGGCAACGAAATATGGATCCCAGGACACAACCTATACAGATGCGACAGAGTGAACAGGCAAAAGGGGTGGGGGGTTGGCCTGTATATTGCAGAGTCACTTGTGTGCACAGAACTGCTGAATGCCTCAATTGATGTAGTGGAAGTTTTAGCAGTAAAGATCGAGAACCAAAACCTAGTCATTGTGGTAGTCTACAAGCCTCCTGATGCAACATCCCAGCAATTCCAGGAACAGCTGTTAAAAATTGACCACTGTCTGGAAAATCTGCCAGCTCCTGCACCCAACATCTTGCTCCTGGGGGATTTCAACTTAAGGCACCTAAAATGGAGGAATATAGCAAATAATATTGTTGCAGTAATAACACCAGGAGGCAGCTCTGATGAAAACTCACACTCACACGAGCTTTTAAATCTCTGCACAAAATTCAATTTAAACCAGCAAATAATAGAGCCTACTAGACTGGAGAATACACTAGACCTCATCTTCACTAACAATGATGGTCTGATACGAAATGTCACCATATCAAAAACAATATACTCAGATCACAACATAATTGAGGTTCAGACATGTATGCGCGGAGCCCCAGACCGACATAATGAGATTAGTCACGAGGGAGCATTCACCAAATTCAACTTCAATAACAAAAACATAAAGTGGGACCAAGTAAACCAAATCCTAACTGATATAAGCTGGGAAGATATACTAAGCAACACAGACCCCAACTTATGCCTAGAACAGATTAACTCGGTGGCGCTCGATGTATGCACAAGGTTTATTCCTCTAAGAAAAAGGAGGAGTAGATGTAAAATAGAAAGGGACAGGCGCTCCCTTTACAGGCGACGGAAAAAAATAACAGAGAGGCTAAAAGAGGTCAATATATCTGAAAGGCGTAGGGAGACACTGGTAGGGAGACACTCGCATCTTTCAGCACTGCCTAGTACAGTGTAAATGACCCTCTCTATGGAAAGAGGCAAATGTAGTCCCTGTTCACAAAAAGAAGAGCAGAGCAGAAATCAGAAACTACAGACCAGTGTCACTCCTGTCAATCACTGGTAAAATCCTTGAGACAATAAACTCAAGACAAATGACAGAGATTTTTGACTACCACTCACTACTTTGTGATCGTCATTATGGCTTCAGGAAAGGATACTCTGCTGCTGATCTGTTGTTAAGCCTCTCCACTAAGTGGCACCAGTCACTGGGAATTGCAGGCTCTACGCTATGTCTCCTCAGTGATTACCTTCATGGTAGATCTCTAAGTGTAGTTCTCAATGGAACGGAATCAGCAAGACATCCTATTGGGGAAAGTGTTCCACAAGGAAGCGTGCTGGGTCCATTGTTATGGAATGTCTACTTCAACGACCTTCTTCGTCTCATCCCAGAATCACATGCATATGCAGACGACTGTACACTGACATTCACTTATCCAAGAGAAGTAATGCCAGCTGCTCTAAGCTACATCAATCACCAGCTGAGAGCTGTATCAGCTTGGGGAAATAGATGGCAAGTAACATTTGCACCTGAGAAAACGCAAATGATGATCGTCTCTAGGCACCATGATGGTAATGCTGGTGCAGTAGTAAGGATGAATGGGAGGGTGTTGGCACCTGGAGAAGAAGTTCATATCCTTGGGGTGAAATTTGACTCCAAACTAACCATGAAGAACCATGTTGTAAATCTTGCAAACAAGGCAGCCATGAAGCTTACAGCACTTCGCCGTATCTCCCATCTGCTTGACAGTAGGGCTTGCAAGATCCTGTACGAGGCACAAGTACGCTCACACCTTGAGTATGCTCCACTTTCTTGGTTTGCCTGCCCCTCCTCTCATCTGCGACTGCTTGACAGAGTAGAGAACAGAGCAAGACGTCTCATCTCTCGCCTGGACCCATCCTGGATAGATCTGTCATTTCAGCAGGCCTTCAACATAGGAGGGATGTGGGTGGCCTTACTGTTTTGTACAAGGCCAATATTGTCAAAATACCACACTTGGATCCACTTCGAGGACAGCGTGAAACAAGCTTTTATGCCACAAGACGGGCAGAAAGCAGCAACTTCACTCTGGCTGTACCCTTCTCCAGAACATCACTCCATCTGAGATCATACATACCCAGGATGACTCGAGTATGGAACACATTCGTACAGCATAATGATGTCAACGAGATAAAGTCAGCTGATCAAATGAAAATGCTGGCTCACAGATGGCTCCAACTTCATCCTGTTCCCTACTTGTATGTCTCATAACAATAAAAATGCTTTCAAATGAGCTGATGTAGGTAACAGCTCTTAGCTTGCCAATAAAATTAGGAATCCTTAACCTGTAAATAGCTTGTCAATAAAGCTAGGGATCCTTAACCTTGTCAAACCCTGTGTAAAAAAAAAAAAAAAAAAAAAAAAGAAAAAAAAAAAAAAAAAAATAGCAAGCATCGAACTTAAGCTAAAAGAATCTTATAGGAGTCAGGAATCGCGGGAAGAACTAAAACCCATAAATGAAATCGAAAGAAACCCAAAGTATTTCTTCTCCTATGCCAAATCAAAGTCGAGAACAACGTCCAGTATTGGGCCCCTACTTAAACAAGATGGGTCCTACACAGATGACAGCAAGGAAATGAGTCAGCTACTCAAGTCCCAATATGACTCAGTTTTTAGGAAGCCGCTAACCAGACTGAGAGTCGAAGATCAAAATGAATTTTTTATGAGAGAGCCACAAAATTTGGTTAACACAAGCCTATCTGATGTTATCCTGACGCCAAATGACTTCGAACAGGCGATAAATGACATGCCCATGCACTCTGCCCCAGGGCCAGACTCATGGAACTTCGTGTTCATCAAGAACTGCAAGAAGCCCCTATCACGAGCTTTTACCATCCTATGGAGCGGGAGCATGGACACGGGGGTCGTCCCACAGTTACTAAAAACAACAGACATAGCCCCACTCCACAAAGGGGGCAGTAAAGCAACAGCAAGGAACTACACACCAATAGCACTAACATCCCATATCATAAAAATCTTTGAAAGGGTCCTAAGAAGCAAGATCACCACCCATCTAGAAACCCATCAATTACACAACCTAGGGCAACATGGGTTTAGAACAGGTCGCTCCTGTCTGTCTCAACTATTGGATCACTACGACAAGGTCCTAGATGCACTAGAAGACAAAAAGAATGCAGGTGTAATATATACAGACTTTGCAAAAGCCTTCGACAAGTGTAACCATGGCGTAATAGCGCACAAAATGCGTGCTAAAGGAATAACGGGAAAAGTCGGTCGATGGATCTATAATTTCCTCACTAACAGAACACAGAGAGTAGTAGTCAACAGAGTAAAGTCCGAGGCAGCTACGGTGAAAAGCTCTGTTCCACAAGGCACAGTACTTTCTCCCATCTTGTTCCTCATCCTCATATCTGACATAGACAAGGATGTCAGCCACAGCACCGTGTCTTCCTTTGCAGATGACACCCGAATCTGCATGACAGTGTCTTCCATTGCAGACACTGCAAGGCTCCAGGCGGACATCAACCAAATCTTTCAGTGGGCTGCAGAAAACAATGTGAAGTTTAACGATGAGAAATTTCAATTACTCAGATATGGCAAACACGAGGAAATTAAATCTTCATTAGAGTACAAAACAAATTCTGGCCACAAAATAGAGCGAAACACCAACGTCAAAGACCTGGGAGTGATCATGTCGGAGGATCTCACCTTCAAGGACCGTAACATTGTATCAATCGCATCTGCTAGAAAAATGACAGGGTGGATAATGAGAACCTTCAAAACTAGGGATGCCAAGCTCATGATGACATTCTTCAGGTCACTTGTTCTATCTAGGCTGGATATTGCTGCACACTAACAGCACCTTTCAAGGCAGGTGAAATTGCTGACCTAGAAAATGTACAGAGAACCTTCACGGCACGCATAACGGAGATAAAACACCTCAATTACTGGGAGCGCTTGAGGTTCCTGAACCTGTATTCCCTGGAACGCAGGCTGGAGAGATACATGATTATATACACCTGGAAAATCCTAGAGGGACTAGTACCGAACTTGCACACGAAAATCACTCACTACGAAAGCAAAAGACTTGGCAGACGATGCAACATCCCCCCCAATGAAAAGCAGGGGTGTCACTAGCACGTTAAGAGACCATACAATAAGTGTCAGGGGCCCGAGACTGTTCAACTGCCTCCCAGCATACATAAGGGGGATTACCAACAGACCCCTGGCAGTCTTCAAGCTGGCACTGGACAAGCACCTAAAGTCGGTTCTTGACCAGCCGGGCTGTGGCTCGTACGTTGGTTTGCGTGCAGCCAGCAGCAACAGCCTGGTTGATCAGGCTCTGATCCACCACGTGGCCTGGTCACAGACCGGGCCGCGGGGTCGTTGACCTTTGGAACTCTCTCCAGGTAAACTCCAGGTACTCTATTTCACAGTTTCTCAGTGAGAACAAAAGCTTGCAATTTTCCTGTCATAATCCAACACACAGGATGGCAGGTTCCAACACAGTGTTAAAGTCTGTCAGACTGTGTTGGGAAACTTCAGCATGCAAAAGGAGATATGAAGTATTCCATTGAAGATTCCTGAGCTGTGAAAGGTTATAAGGTTTCGTTCTAGCACAGCTTCAGAAGTTGAATTTCATTGAAGATGTTTGGGTGCATTGAAGATTTCTGCATGAAGGTACTGTGTAAGGGGAGGAAAGGTTGAGAGTGATATCTGCAAACTGCCTAACATAATCTAAGAAATAAGGTTGAGAGTGATATCTGCAAACTGCCTAACATAATCTAAGAAATAAGGTTGAGAGTGATATCTGCAAACTGCCTAACATAATCTAAGAAATAAGGTTGAGAGTGATATCTGCAAACTGCCTAACATAATCTAAGAAATCTAACTACATACATTATGTTGGAAATATAAACACATATGCAGTATAATGTGATCCTTTATTGACTACGTTTCGCCCACACAGTGGGCTTTTTCAAGCCATAAACAGATCTACCTGGGGTGGAAGATCTGTGTGGGCGAAACGTAGTCAATAAAGGATCACATTATACTGCATATGTGTTTATATTTCCATTGTGTCGGTATTTTCTACCATTTATTTCCATCCATTATGTTCAAAAAATGCAGCCTTCATAATTAACAGCAAATACATTAGAATAATTCATTCATGTAATGGAAATTAATGGTATAAAATACCGACACAATGGAAATATAAATATATATATGCAGTATAATGTAACCCTTTATTGACAACGTTTCGCCCACACAGTGAGCTTTTTGAAGCTCACTGTGTGGGCGAAACGTTGTCAGTAAAGGATCACATTATACTGCAATTGTGTTTATATTTCCAGAAACTATCTCCTTTGATTTGTGGTTCCGTGTTCTGGTTCCTCTTATTTTTCTTTTCTAACTAGGCACAAATTTCATAAACATGTCTTTCACACTATAAGGAAGTTATAAATAACTAAAAGGCACAATACCGTGTCTGGAACGATACACAAATAACCCGTACATAAAAGAGAGAAGCTTACGACGACGTTTCGGTCCGAGTTGGACCATTGTCGCTCCAAGTCGGACCGAAACGTCGTCGTAAGCTTCTCTCTTTTATGTGCGGGTTATTTGTGTATAAGGAAGCTATGTTTTCAGCGCTCCATGAAAGAAGTTTGGTCACCAGATCAACCTTAAACAACCACTACATATCTGATGAACATTAAAATACTGAACAAACGACTTGTGTTATTCCTTATGTTTTTGTTATTATGTTATTTATATAATATTATTAAATTTACTCTCTCCTCGTTTAATATTTCCCCTTTGCATGCAATAGAAGAATTTTTTTTTTTGCCTTATATCATCTGTAGGAATATGGTAATATGTCTGGGAAGTGATCATGTCCGCCTGTGAGGATCTTTCCAGA
This sequence comes from Cherax quadricarinatus, assembly GCF_038502225.1. Lineage (NCBI taxonomy): Eukaryota > Metazoa > Arthropoda > Malacostraca > Decapoda > Parastacidae > Cherax > Cherax quadricarinatus. The sequence continues at coordinate 47,696,382 of NC_091307.1, forward strand.
TATCTCCCCTCAAGGAAGGTTCCTTGATGTTGGTGAGGGGCTCTTGATTTAGGGAATTGGATCTGTGCTCCAGTTCCCCGAATTAAGCCTGAATGCCTTCCCCCCCCTCAGGCGCTGTATAATCCTCCGGGATTAGCGCTTCCCCCTTGATTATAATAATAATAATTTCCAGATATCTGTGTTTACCTGGAGTTTACCTGGAGAGAGTTCCGGGGGTCAACGCCCCCGTGGCCCGGTCTGTGACCAGGCCTCCTGTGTGAGGACATTGCTAATGTGGACTCAAAGTGCAGTAATCAGAGGATTATTCTCCTAATTATAATGTCTTTCTGCGATCGACTGATTTGTATTAGACTTTCCGATGTATTTCAATGACAGTCTCGGCATTTGTCTCAATTTTCATCAAAGAAGAAAATACGCGGCGATCTCGGAAACAATGAAAAAAATAAGAACGTTTCTCTTTCTTAAAATAATCAGAGTGAAACACGCACATCAGAGTAAAGTGAAAGTTTCTTTGAATGTAACACACAACTGACACACAATACTATTCTCAATAGTTAACACAAGGAAATAATCTTCAATATTACAGATTCGTTCACCAGCCACATTTACTGGCAGCGTCTGCAGAGAGTCCACTTCATAGGATGACAATGATTGACGATCCTGTGACTCCTGGGAAACAGATATTTCACTTCGGAGGACCCATGGGGGACCTGCTGGACTATCTGGCTGAAGCTCTCAACTTCACGTAAGTTAGAACTTCACAATATTTTGTTTGTCCTTTGCCTGAGGGAAAAGAAGGAGAGATTTTTTAAATTAAGTGTTCTTAAAATATAAGTTACATATATTTTTAATATATAAATATATGCACATATACTCACAAACATATCCATACAAACACAAAGGCACAAATACGAAGACAGAAATTTCGATAATCTATTTTTTAGATGTGGTATAAGGTTATTAAGCACAAAATTACCTAGATAAAAATTCACTGAAATCGTAAAAAAATATAAATAAATGAAGCATAGAAGGTTTTCTGTACAAAAGGACGACGGGTAATCTGGAGAAGAACAGATCTATGATATATAAAACCAAAAAATTCAAACGATAAATAAAAATCAAATTCGAAGAAAATCCAAGATCATTATTAGATTCATAGGATGGAAGTCATCAGTGAGGTTGGAACTGAAATCAAGTCGTCAACTATTGAACACAGTGTCAAGATATTGTTTTATAACCATTAGGATGATAACGAAATAACAGAAGTTAAAGACGGCAATTCCAGCAAAGTCAAAATGTGAAGTGTGTGTTTTTATACCCATATGTTCTTTCACCTATGAATGTACAAAATGTAAGAATCAAGACAGACCAGTACTGTCAATTCAATTCTGCTAGGTGCCATCTATCACCCAATTCGTTGGCATTTAAACTGAACAGAAAATTAGAACTGTGAGACCCTATTTGCAAACTCAGAACCTCACTGTCAGTTTGGCTACAGAATATACACGAATGTGTGCGTGAGAAACACCGATTTTTTTATTATACTTAAAAAATTATATATACAATATTCAAAGGCATTTCAAACATAATCAGAACTGGCAGTACATTTAAGCTATACATACATAAGCCATACACAGATCATTCCAATATACAGTAATAATATGGCTATAAAATGCTATATATCACAATTACATTAAACTGACTACATTAATTTGTTCCTTGTTTATGAAGTAGTAATCAGCACTAGCATAACTAGACAACCTAAATACATAATGACACCAGTGCAATCCTAACACAACACTCACCCAACACAACATACACTAATACCACCTAACGCACATCATCTCCGATGATGATGACCTATGCCCACTCTGTTGCATTTTCCTGCGAGGACACTCCACAGCCATATGATTGTATCCTTTACAAGTCTTACACGTTTTCTCTGTCCTGGATAGGATACCATCACTTGCGATCGCTCCTTGTTGTCTCACTACGTTCCTAAACCAAATGAACACTTGACGCAGGTTTAGTCTTCCTCGAAAGGAACATCACGAATTTGTGCACTCTGACGTCTTCATTCACCACCATCACGACATTATAACATTTGTCAACCATCTTCTCATACACCTCGGCAGACAGCAACTTTACAAACAATCGTGTCGCCCTCTTCCTTCCTGACTGGACGTCCACTCAGCCTGCTGTCTTAGCTGTGAATGTCGCCAAATAAATCGTAATGTACTTGACGCTTTACACTCTCATGAAGAAGGAAAACTATAAATCTGCAGACGATCAACGAGAGAATAATGTCGGATCTTAATTATAAAGAGATACTAATGGACCTGAACCTGTCAACTAAGAAAAATGCCTTATAACTGTCAAATATACTCAGACACAATATACTCGGCCCATTCATCGGGGATGAATGGGCCGAGACCAAGGTGGGGAAACAAGAACTAGGATTTGACCAAAGCAACATACAATTACTAATAACACCAACACCCACTCAAAAATAAGTATATAAATGATGATGATGATTATATATATATATATATATATATATATATATATATATATATATATATATATATATATATATATATATATATATATATATATATATATATATATATATATATACATATATATATATATATATATATATATATATATATATATATATATATATATATATATATATATATATATATATATATATGTATATATATATATATATATATATATATATATATATATATATATATATATATATATATATATATATATATATATATATATATATTTTATATATATATATATATATATATATATATATATATATATATATATATATATATATATATATATATATACATATATATATATATATATATATATATATATATATATATATATATATATATATATATATATATATATAGATATATATATATATATATATGTCGTGCCGAATATGTAAACCTGGTTAATTAGCAAGAACTCATTTAAAATTAAGTCCTTTCTAAAATTTTCTCTTATACGTTTAAAGATATATTTTTTTCATTAATGTTAATGTAAAAAAATTTTAATTTTTCACCAAAAGAATCTTAAAAGACTTACTTAACCTTATTATAACAAGAACAATTTATTTTAGCCTAACCCAGCTAAATATATTTTAGATTTGTTTACAATAATTTAATACTAAACAAACACAGTGAAATATATTTTTTTCGTTACGTTCAGAATGATTTTGGCGAGATTATTGCATACACAAATTTTCGTTTGTCCTATATGGCAAGATGAGCGTTGCTATTTAAGCCAAGATCGCAAGTTCTGCCTATTCGGCACTACATATATATATATATATATATATATATATATATATATATATATATATATATATATATATATATATATATATATATATATATATATATATATATATATATATATATATATATATATATATATATATATATATATAAAGAATTGTACAATTATTAAGATTTTTTTTCACCAGTTACTCTAACGTTCGACCTCCTGATGGAGTCTGGGGCTCTAAGCTTGGTAAGGGCTCATGGACCGGAATGATGAGGATGGTCATGACAGAGGTGAGTACTATGAAGTGTAATCGTGTTTTAAAAAAACATATTTTATCTCTTGACAGAAAAGAGGGGCACACCCATATTTATTTATTATAATGCATTTGAAAGTTGCTTAGTAACTCAATTAATCCTAAGAATCTGTCATGTATTACTCAAATGCTTTGTTTTATAAGTATTATCAATTCAGAAATGTAAGATTGATTACAATTTAGTTGAACTCTGTCTTAGTGAAAATCATTTCGATTCTTAGAGACCAATTAATGTGAGAAAAACAAACCCTTGACTATGTAAAGAGCATTCGTTTAAAATTAGTTAAATATTAATTCAAACATTTATTTGCAACATTGAATTCTCAATAAACCCAGGGAATATAGACTCGGAGAAAGCTCAATTATTTTAATGGTCTGAGGATATTAATAACTCTATAATATGTGACAGTGGGCCAATTTTAATCATGAAAAGGCTTCGTATATTTATTTATTGTATATTTATTGCAAGTTTAATTTTAAAGAAAATCTTTTTGAATTATGTCATTTCTAGCAGTGTCAAACAAGTATCGTACTGTTGATACAACACCGACAAGTTGATAATCATGACACATTCTCACCACTTCGGATTCTATGTTCCCGAAAAGTTTTATCTGCGTAAAATACTTTTCTTGTCAAATTGAAAGGAGATTTTAACATTAAAAACTGTGGGAAATACCAGATTTTGATGTATTCAGCAACTCAGCCTTAAGAGAATCTGAGGATATCCTTAACACCTCTACTGCTAAACGAATGTTTGTCATGACCTACTTCGTCTAGTCTGTCACACCTACACGTGACGCTGTCTCGATCTGCTGCACCTCACCTCTTCCTCCAGAATATAAGTACATTTTTTCCAGTTTCGGTAATAGGCTAAGAGACTGACATCCTTCAACCAAAGCTAAGGGACTGAACACCTTAGAAGTACCTCTCTACTACGTCCTCTGTCTCTAGCATTAATCTCTCCAATGAATTCTTCTGAAGAGGCTTACTTCCGAGACGATACGTTTCGACATTATACATCCGTTATATTCATCAACTTCTCTGTATTGAATACCATTAATATAATGACAATTCATTGATTAACTGGAGTATAACAAGCAGAATCTGAACGCAGTGATATTACCAATTATATATATATATATATATATATATATATATATATAAATATATATATATATATATATATATATATATATATATATATATATATATATATATATATATATATATATATATATATATATATATATTTATATACAAGGAATTCGCAAGAGCAGGCGAAATATACACAAACACTGATCTCTGGCTGAAGGAGACTCGAACCTACGAACCTTGGAACAAGGTACGCTGTGCTTTACCAATCTACCAACACTGGACCAACACCTTGGAGTCCAGCTTGCGCTAGACTTTGATCCAAGGAAGCCAGCTTTCAGGGAGAAGGCTTACAGCTTTTCATCTCATCCCCTGCATGCATCAGCCTTACTAGAGTTATTAACGAATTCCTTGCATTGCTAATATCTCCAGTAAGGCTGATGCATGCAGGGGATGAGATGAAAAGCTGTAAGCCTTCTCCCTGAAAGCTGGCTTCCTTGGATCAAAGTCTAGCACAAGCTGGACGCCAAGGTGTTGGTCCAGTGTGGGTAGATTGGTAAAGCACTGCGTACCTTGTTCCAAGGTTCGTAGGTTCGAGTCTCCTTCAGCCAGAGATCAGTGTTTGTGTATATTTCGCCTGCTCTTGCGAATTCCTTGCATTCTTAATATCTCTAGTAAGGCTGATGCATGCAGGGGATGAGATGAAAAGCTGTAAGCCTTCTCCCTGAAAGCTGACTGCCTTGGATCAAAGTCTAGCGCCCTGCCTTGGTGGGAATCGGCCAGTGTGTTAATAAAAAATAATAATAATAATAATATATATATATATATATATATATATATATATATATATATATATATATATATATATATATATATATATATATATATATATATATATATATATATATATATATATATATATATATATATATATATATATATATATATATATATATATATATATATATATATATATATTATATATATATATATATATATATATATATATATATATATATATATATATATATATATATGTATATATATATATATATATATATATATATATATATATATATATATATATATATATATATATATACAAAAAGATCACAGTAAACAGGTGATTTCAGAATATGCAAAACAACCACTGTGAAAGAATAGAGAAATTCCAAGCGCTTTCGTGACTACTCACATTTTCAAAGAACAATGAAAGTAGAGCATCAAAGGCAGTTATATAAAGGGTCTAGCCCTCACCTCTCTATCAGATCCCACAACAAAGGAACACCTGACACGCGACTCATAAGAAAGGGAACACTGCAGCAGCCCCGTTGGTCCAACTAGACAGGTCCTTCACACAACCCACCAACAAACTATTCTAACCAAGAAATAAGAATTTTAAAAATTATTATTTGTCCAATGTATTATTAAATTCTTCTCAAATTTTATTAATTATAAATGGATCTAATTTATATAAACCAAAGGAAATATTCATATTATTGTCAAAACTGCTTTTTATGAAACAAGATTCAAATATATTCCTGTCGACCATGGACTTGCTTTTTACAACTTTCTCAACTTTTTGAAAATCAATTGGATGGTTAAAATCTCTCACATGAATAAATAGAGCATTGGAATCTTGTCCAGTTCTAATGTTATATTTTTGTTGTTTTAATCTTAGTTCGAGATTTTTACCAGTTTGACCGTCATAAACTTTATCGCAAATTTTACAAGGAATCTTATAGACACATCCATCAGCATTTTGGGGGGAATTCTTTATCAAAAGTTTTTTTTTACTATATCAAGATTTTTTAATACAACTTTAAAATTAAAAGTTTTAAGAAGAGAAGGCATATCAACCAAGTTTTCATGGTAAGGGAGAACCAACATATTTTTAGTTGAATAAGGCTGGTTGTCCCTTTTTGGATTGTAAAAAGTATTTCTAGCAACTTTAAAAGTTTTATCAATTACATTTCTTGGGTATTTCAAATCATTACCTATTTCATAAATTTTGGATATTTCCTCATCTATGAACTCCGGACTACAAATTTGTAAAGCTCTCAAAAACATTGACGAGAAAACAGACAGTTTTATTCTATCTTGATGCGAAGAATAATAGTGGACATAGGAACAGTTATTTGTAGGTTTTCTCTAAATTTTAAATTTGAATTCATTATTACCCTTAATAATTAAAACATCTAGAAAAGGCAATGAGTTATTTTCTTCAAACTCAACAGTAAAGTTTATAGAATGGGCTAAGCTATTTAATTTGCCAAGGAAATGGTGTATATCTACATTTTTGGGCATAAGACACAAAATATCATCAACATATCTGAACCATTTAGCTCTATTAGGGAGGATTGTGTTAAGCAACCTTGTTTCAAAAAATTCCAAGTATAGGTTGCTAAGAACAGGTGAAAGAGGATTTCCCATTGCCATACCAAACTTCGGAGTGTAAAACTTATCATTAAATACAAATTTTGCATCAACAATGCAAAGTTTAATAAGTTTAATGATCCTAGGAACTGGCAATGGTAAATCATAATTAACGAGTTCTTCAGATAAGAAACTTAATAAATCATTAACAGGAACTTTCGTAAACAATGAAGTAACATCAAAACTAACCATGTTAAAATCATGTAAGACAGTCAAGGAGCTTAATTTATCAACTAAATCTATGCTGTTTTTAACATTAAAGTTAGAAATTTTGAGATGAAATTTTGAGCCCTATTGTTGGCAAAATTTCTAACTTTAATGTTAAAAACAACATAGATTTAGTTGATAAATTAAGCTCCTTGACTGACTTAAATATATATATATATATATACATATATATATATATATATATATATATATATATATATATATATATATATATATATATATATATATATATATATATATATATATATATATATATATATATATACATATATCAATAACACTGCGACTAGCCGAGGATTCGAACCCATGTCGTTTTGGCCCACCCCATGGTGAGCGAAAATCCCAGATGACGCTTTAACCCTCAGGACCACGCAATCCTATAAGAATCACGCACCCAGCAGAGCTAGGTGTTCTTCCGTTATCCGAGGATATACGGTATTGTTGGTGCCGCTAATTTCATTCTCCTCCCTTTTTGGTCTTCTCCCCTCCACGATCAGTATTTTATATTATTTTAACCACGAACGAGTGGTATTGAATGAATAACAACGACCCCTTTTTTCTGTGTCCCTTCTCTGGAACATCCTGCCTCTGTCCAACTTTTCAATTCCTCTCAGTATTTTGTATGTTATCATGTCTCTCCTGACCCTCATGTCCTCCAGTGTCGTCAAGCCGATTTCCCTTAATATTTTTCGTTGGACATTCCCCATAGCTCAGGAGCAAGTCTTGTTGACGCGCTTGACCAGGTGTGGGTTCTAAACTTGTGCTGCATATTCCATTATGGGCCTGACGTACAGTGTACAGAGTCTTGAATGAATGTCTACTGAGGTATCGGAATGAGGTTCTCGGTTTTACCAGTGGCCCATATGCTTCAGGATTTATCTAGGTGATGTGCACCTCAAGAGATATGCTCGGTATTATGCTGACCACCAAGATCCTTTTTCTTGAGTGAGGTTTGTAGACTTTGGCACCTTAGCCAATACTCTGTCTTCGGCCTTCTTTGCCCTTCTCCGATTTTCATGACTTCACATTTGGTGGGGTTAAATTCGAGGAGACAGTTGTTGGACCAGGCTTTCAGCCTGTTCAGGTCTCTTTGTAGTCCTGCCTGATCCTTACCTGATTTAATTCTCCTCATTAGCTTCACATCATCTGCAAACAGGGACACTTCTGAGCCTATCCCTTCCGTCGTGTCATTCACATATTCCAACAACTGCACTGCGTGCCTGATCCTCTGACTTTTGCAGTAACCTGTTGTGAGAAACTGTCGAAGGCCTTTCTGCACTCCAAGAAAACGCAATCTACCCACCCCTCTTTCTCGTGTCTTACTGCAGTTACACTGTCATAAAACTCCAGTAGGTTTATGGTGGATGATTTTCCTTCCCTGTTGTCGTTTATAATCTTAGTCCGTTCTAGGTGCTTCATCACTCTCCACTTGATAATCTACTCTATGACTTTGCATACTATACATGTCAGTGACACTGGTCTGTAGTTTAGTGCCTTGTGTTTGTCTCCTTTCTTTAAAATGGGGAATACATTTGCTGTCTTCCATAACTCAGGTATTTGCCCAGTTACAATGGATGTGTTCACAATTGATGTTAGTGGCACATACAACATCTCTGCTCCTTCTCTGAGGTCCCACAGAGAAATGTCCGGTCCAACCTCCTTTGAGGTATCAAGTTCGTTTAGCAGCTTCTGCACCTTCTCGGTTGTGTGTATCTCGCCCAGCACTTGTTGGTATATCCCTTGTTCGTTTACCCTCCTCTTCTGACTTCCCGGAGACCTTTCTGTCTCCACTGTAAATACACTTCTTTAAATCTCACGTTGAGCTCCTCATATACTTTGTGGTCGTTTTATGTGAGCTTCCCACCTTTCTTCCTAAGCCTAATTAGCTGGTCATTGACTGTTGTCTTCCTCCTAATGTGACTGTACAACAGCTACGGGTCAGACATGACTGTTGATGCTATGTCGTTTTCGTACTGTCGCTTGGCCTCCCTCCTTGTCTGTGCATACCCGTTTCTGGCTCTTTGACGAATCTCTTTATTTTCCTGGGTCCTTTGTCTTCTTTACGTTTTCCATTCTCTGGCGCACTTAGTTATTGCCTCCCTACATCTCTGGGTAAACCAAGGGCTCGTTTTGGTCTTCCCATTATTTCTATTGCCCTTGGGAACTAACCTTTCATCTGCCTCCTTGCATATTGTTGTCACATAGTCCATCATATCGTTTACTGATTTTCCTGCCAATTTCCATTCCCATTGAACCTCCTGCAGGAAGTTCTTCATGCCTGTGTAGTCGTCCCTTTTGTACTCCCGCTTCTCCCATCCTACTACTGTTACCCTTTTCACTTGTAACTATACATGATCATGATCACTGGCTTCATGGGCCTTTCATAAGTAATATCCTTGATGTCAGAACTACTCAGGATGAATATAAGGTCCAGTCTTGCTGGTTTGTCCTCCTCTCTCTCTGGTAGTGTCTCTAACATATTGATGCATAAGGTTTTCCAGTATCACATCCATCAACTTAGCTCTTCATGTTTCAAGACCCCCATGTGGCTGCAGGTTTCTCCATTCTCCTTGTTATTGAAATAACCATGCCTAGTATATTTGCTCTACCCGTGTAAGCTCTTCTGGCCACCTCAGCTAGTGTATCCAGCATTTCTCTATTGCTCTCTTCAAATTCTTTTCTTGGCCTCCTGCAGTTTTGTGGTAGATTGTATATCATTGCAATGACTACCTTATGTCCTGCAGACTGAACTGTACCTACTATATAGTCCCTTTCGCCTATTTCGTCCATTAGTTCCACTTTCTCAAATCCCATTGGTTTTTAATGAGCAGTGCAAATCCTCCTCACCCTCTGCTCCCTCTATCTTTCCTCAGGATCTGATATCTGGCTGGGAAGATCGCATTTGCTATTATCCCAGTTAGTTTTGATTCTGTAAGTGCTATGATGTCTGGGGTCGTCTCCTCTATTCTGTCATGTCAATCATATTTATTTGTTATTCTTTCCGTATTTATATACGAAACCCTCAACTTGTTTACAAAAACTGTGATCTGGAGAGATCGTTGGGGTTGGGGGAGCTGGAGGCCTGGTGTAGGACTATGGGGGGAATCTGTGGGGGTGGAGTGTGTGATGGGGGGGGGAAAGAGGCAATGGGTACAGTGTGTGGGTTTAGGGTTAGATTGCTTGGTTGCATTAGGGATGTCGTGGTTGAGGTCCTTCTGTAGATGATTCTGAGGGAGGCTGTATTTGCTCTTCCTCCTGTGTCTGGGTTCTCCTGCTCATCTTCGTCTTTGCCTCTCTTTCCTCTTTGCACTTTTGCACCCTCTCTTTTAGTTTTTGCCTGCCTCTCTCATTATGTTCCGTTGCGGATGAGGAACACCCTCTGGTACGTCAGTATGCCCCTAAGTTGTGCCTTCTCCTGCAGGATCCTGTTTCAAACCGATTCTTCCTTGAAAATCACTTTAACTGGGCTTTTTTTTCCTTTTGCAAAACCCCCTTATTCTCAGAAAATTTATGAATTAGGTCATGTCATCCTCTCCAATTGTTTTCATGATACTGTCTTCAGCCTTGTCAATTCTTGCAATCACCCATCATAGTGGGCAGCCTCTCAGATATTTTTACGAAACAGTTCTGCCTTTGAAATAACCTTAATTAAATCTTTATTCTTGAAACTTGACAGGAATGCCATATGACCTTAACCAATGACATATAAAATGGCATAATTGCTCATTATGTCACCAAGGTTTGTGAAGATTTGGTGACGCTACACGCTGCTTCTCCACACCTTTCCTGTACGTTTTTGCCCGCCATGGGGAGCTGTCCTGCCCGTCGTTATAATGTAATATATAACCAATAGTAGTAAGCCCTTTAAGTTCAGCTGCGTAAAAGTATTGTACATTTACAAGTACAATGAGGTTATGTGACTGCAATCAGGGACTGCAGCATGGTGATTGCAACTAGCTTTAGGGGATTACAACAACTGAATTTTTAATTTAGGGAATAAAGAATTATCGATGTACGTGCACTTGTGTTCTTAATGATTCTTTTTCAATATTAGAGCCTTAAATAAGAAAACTTAAAAACTAAATCTTTAAAGTAATAGACTTTCGTTATAACTTAAGCTGCATACAAAATTTATAGTTAAAAACGGTGCACGGAGTTATATTATTGTAGCTATGTATAGGATTTTTTTTATGCAGGAAGCTGCCATTGCTGTTGGCCCATTCATGATACGTCAAGATCGAGCTGAAGTAGTGGACTTCACTGCCTCAGTATTTCTAGACTACTGGAGGATCCTGGCTGCTCGAGGTGTTCCTGAGGAGGACCCCTGGGGTTTCATATTCCCTCTGGCGCCGCTGGTGTGGGCGGCCATCCTGGCTGTGATGGTGGTGCTTGCGACCGCAATATTTCTCATGAACTTGTGGTTCTCATACAAGTACATTGTTCAAGGCATTTGGTTACAGGTCATATTCGACTACCTACGAATATTATTGCAGCAAGGTTAGTGTGTATTTATGGAAGAGGGAACTGGATGTGATGATAATGAGGATACACTCATATTAACATAGATCATTTCCGGTAAATGCTACAGATTTGTCTGTACCGGTGTACTGGTGGTGGGAACGTATATTGTTGGTGGTGTGGATGATGGGAACGCTAGTGATAACACGGAGCTACTCAGGCAACCTTATGGCCCTCCTGACAGTGAGACACATAGCACAGCCTTATCAGTCCCGGCAACAGGTGTTGGATGACCCTTCTGTTACAATGATATGGATGGTAGGCTCCGGTTTTGAAGAACTATTGCAGGTGATTAAAAATCTCTTGTTCAATTATTTTCGTAAACCTTTAATAAAACAAATATAATTCTTGACATTAAGTAGTAAGTCAAGTGTCTGATTAGATTATAGTTTTTCAGTCAGCTAAATCAGGCATATATCGTGAAATGGCCGACGCGGAGAGGAATGGTCGCCTTATATGGAGAACACAAGCTCAGTACCCAGAACTTATGGACTCTTTGGTGAAGCAGGGTGACCACGTCCTAATACAGGTTGACAGTGCCATGAAGGCATTGACTTCTCAGCACTTTAGGAGAACAGGTAATTTATTCATTGTTTTTCTCTCTTTCACTCTGTGTGTGTGTGTACACACACACACACACACACACACACACACACACACACATATATATATATATATATATATATATATATATAGGTAGTAGGTTGGTAGACAGCAACCACACAGGGAAGTACTACCGTCCTGCCAGATGACTGTGAAACAAAAACCTGTAACTGTTTTGCATGATGGTAGGATTGCTGGTTTCTTTTTCTGTCTCATAAACACGCTAAGATAACAGGGATATCTTGCTACTCCTACTTACACTTTGGTCACACTTCATAGACACGCACATGCATATATATATATATACATACATCTAGGTTTTTCTCCTTTTTCTAAATAGCTCTTGTTCTTTTTATTTCTTCTATTGTCCATGGGGAAGTGGAAAAGAATCTTTCCTCCGTAAGCCATGCGTGTCGTATGAGGCGACTAAAATGCCGGGAGCAATGGGCTAGTAACCCCTTCTCCTGTATACAATTACTAAAAAAGAGAAGAAGAAAAACTTTATAAAACTGGGTTGCTTAAATGTGCGTGGATGTAGTGCGGATGACAAGAAACAGATGATTGCTGATGTTATGAATGAAAAGAAGTTGGATGTCCTGGCCCTAAGCGAAACAAAGCTGAAGGGGGTAGGAGAGTTTCAGTGGGGGGAAATAAATGGGATTAAATCTGGAGTATCTGAGAGAGTTAGAGCAAAGGAAGGGGTAGCAGTAATGTTAAATGATCAGTTATGGAAGGAGAAAAGAGAATATGAATGTGTAAATTCAAGAATTATGTGGATTAAAGTAAAGGTTGGATGCGAGAAGTGGGTCATAATAAGCGTGTATGCACCTGGAGAAGAGAGGAATGCAGAGGAGAGAGAGAGATTTTGGGAGATGTTAAGTGAATGTATAGGAGCCTTTGAACCAAGTGAGAGAGTAATTGTGGTAGGGGACTTGAATGCTAAAGTAGGAGAAACTTTTAGAGAGGGTGTGGTAGGTAAGTTTGGGGTGCCAGGTGTAAATGATAATGGGAGCCCTTTGATTGAACTTTGTATAGAAAGGGGTTTAGTTATAGGTAATACATATTTTAAGAAAAAGAGGATAAATAAGTATACACGATATGATGTAGGGCGAAATGACAGTAGTTTGTTGGATTATGTATTGGTAGATAAAAGACTGTTGAGTAGACTTCAGGATGTACATGTTTATAGAGGGGCCACAGATATATCAGATCACTTTCTAGTTGTAGCTACACTGAGAGTAAAAGGTAGATGGGATACAAGGAGAATAGAAGCATCAGGGAAAAGAGAGGTAAAGGTTTATAAACTAAAAGAGGAGGCAGTTAGGGTAAGATATAAACAGCTATTGGAGGATAGATGGGCTAATGAGAGCATAGGCAATGGGGTCGAAGAGGTATGGGGTAGGTTTAAAAATGTAGTGTTAGAGTGTTCAGCAGAAGTTTGTGGTTACAGGAAAGTGGGTGCAGGAGGGAAGAGGAGCGATTGGTGGAATGATGATGTAAAGAGAGTAGTAAGGGAGAAAAAGTTAGCATATGAGAAGTTTTTACAAAGTAGAAGTGATGCAAGGAGGGAAGAGTATATGGAGAAAAAGAGAGAAGTTAAGAGAGTGGTGAAGCAATGTAAAAAGAGAGCAAATGAGAGAGTGGGTGAGATGTTATCAACAAATTTTGTTGAAAATAAGAAAAAGTTTTGGAGTGAGATTAACAAGTTAAGAAAGCCTAGAGAACAAATGGATTTGTCAGTTAAAAATAGGAGAGGAGAGTTATTAAATGGAGAGTTAGAGGTATTGGGAAGATGGAAGGAATATTTTGAGGAATTGTTAAATGTTGATGAAGATAGGGAAGCTGTGATTTCGTGTATAGGGCAAGGAGGAATAACATCTTGTAGGAGTGAGGAAGAGTCAGTTGTGAGTGTGGGGGAAGTTCGTGAGGCAGTAGGTAAAATGAAAGGGGGTAAGGCAGCCGGGATTGATGGGATAAAGATAGAAATGTTAAAAGCAGGTGGGGATATAGTTTTGGAGTGGTTGGTGCAATTATTTAATAAATGTATGGAAGAGGGTAAGGTACCTAGGGATTGGCAGAGAGCATGCATAGTTCCTTTGTATAAAGGCAAAGGGGATAAAAGAGAGTGCAAAAATTATAGGGGGATAAGTCTGTTGAGTGTACCTGGTAAAGTGTATGGTAGAGTTATAATTGAAAGAATTAAGAGTAAGACGGAGAATAGGATAGCAGATGAACAAGGAGGCTTTAGGAAAGGTAGGGGGTGTGTGGACCAGGTGTTTACAGTGAAACATATAAGTGAACAGTATTTAGATAAGGGTAAAGAGGTCTTTGTGGCATTTATGGATTTGGAAAAGGCGTATGACAGGGTGGATAGGGGGGCAATGTGGCAGATGTTGCAAGTGTATGGTGTAGGAGGTAGGTTACTGAAAGCAGTGAAGAGTTTTTACGAGGATAGTGAGGCTCAAGTTAGAGTATGTAGGAAAGAGGGGAATTTTTTCCCAGTAAAAGTAGGCCTTAGACAAGGATGTGTGATGTCACCGTGGTTGTTTAATATATTTATAGATGGGGTTGTAAGAGAAGTAAATGCGAGGGTCTTGGCAAGAGGCGTGGAGTTAAAAGATAAAGAATCACACACAAAGTGGGAGTTGTCACAGCTGCTCTTTGCTGATGACACTGTGCTCTTGGGAGATTCTGAAGAGAAGTTGCAGAGATTGGTGGATGAATTTGGTAGGGTGTGCAAAAGAAGAAAATTAAAGGTGAATACAGGAAAGAGTAAGGTTATGAGGATAACAAAAAGATTAGGTGATGAAAGATTGAATATCAGATTGGAGGGAGAGAGTATGGAGGAGGTGAACGTATTCAGATATTTGGGAGTGGACGTGTCAGCGGATGGGTCTATGAAAGATGAGGTGAATCATAGAATTGATGAGGGAAAAAGAGTGAGTGGTGCACTTAGGAGTCTGTGGAGACAAAGAACTTTGTCCTTGGAGGCAAAGAGGGGAATGTATGAGAGTATAGTTTTACCAACGCTCTTATATGGGTGTGAAGCGTGGGTGATGAATGTTGCAGCGAGGAGAAGGCTGGAGGCAGTGGAGATGTCATGTCTGAGGGCAATGTGTGGTGTGAATATAATGCAGAGAATTCGTAGTTTGGAAGTTAGGAGGAGGTGCGGGATTACCAAAACTGTTGTCCAGAGGGCTGAGGAAGGGTTGTTGAGGTGGTTCGGACATGTAGAGAGAATGGAGCGAAACAGAATGACTTCAAGAGTGTATCAGTCTGTAGTGGAAGGAAGGCGGGGTAGGGGTCGGCCTAGGAAGGGTTGGAGGGAGGGGGTAAAGGAGGTTTTGTGTGCGAGGGGCTTGGACTTCCAGCAGGCATGCGTGAGCGTGTTTGATAGGAGTGAATGGAGACAAATGGTTTTTAATACTTGACGTGCTGTTGGAGTGTGAGCAAAGTAACATTTATGAAGGGATTCAGGGAAACCGGCAGGCCGGACTTGAGTCCTGGAGATGGGAAGTACAGTGCCTGCACTCTGAAGGAGGGGTGTTAATGTTGCAGTTTAAAAACTGTAGTGTAAAGCACCCTTCTGGCAAGACAGTGATGGAGTGAATGATGGTGAAAGTTTTTCTTTTTCGGGCCACCCTGCCTTGGTGGGAATCGGCCGGTGTGATAAAAAAATAAAAAAAAAATAATATATATATACATATATATATATATATATATATATATATATATATATATATATATATATATACATATATATATATATATATATATATATATATATATATATATATAATTATATATATATATATGTATATATATATATATATATATATATATATATATATATATATATATATATATATATATATATATATATATATATATATATATATATGTGGGAATCGGCCGGTGTGATAATATATAATAAAAAATATATATATATATATATATATATATATATATATATATATATATATATATATATATATATATATATATATTTAATTATCACACTGGCCGATTCCCACCAAGGCAGGGTGGCCTGAAAAAGAAAAACTTTCACCATCATTCACTCCATCACTGTCTTGCCAGATGGGTGCTTTACACTACAGTTTTTAAAATGCAACATTAACACCCCTCCTTCAGAGTGCAGGCACTGTACTTCCCATCTCCAGGACTCAAGTCCGGTCTGCCGGTTTCCCTGAACCCCTTAATAAATGTTACTTTGCTCACACTCCAACAGCACGTCAAGTATTAAAAACCATTTGTCTCCATTCACTCCTACCAAACACGCTCACGCATGCCTGCTGGAAGTCCAAGCCCCTCGCACACAAAACCTCCTTTACCCCCTCCCTCCAACCTTTCCTAGGCCGACCCCTACCCCGCCTTCCTTCCACTACAGACTGATACACTCTTGAAGTTATTCTGTTTCGCTCCATTCTCTCCACATGTCCGAACCACCTCAACAACCCTTCCTCAGCCCTCTGGACAACAGTTTTGGTAATCCCGCACCTCCTCCTAACTTCCAAACTACGAATTCTCTGCATTATATTCACACCACACATTGCTCTCAGACATGACATCTCCACTGCATCCAGCCTTCTCCTCGCTGCAACATTCATCACCCATGCTTCACACCCATATAAGAGCGTTGGTAAAACTATACTCTCATACATTCCCCTCTTTGCCTCCAAGGACAAAGTTCTTTGTCTCCACAGACTCCTAAGTGCACCACTCACCCTTTTCCCTCATCAATTCTATGATTCACCTCATCTTTCATAGACCCATTACCTGACACGTCCACTCCCAAATATCTGAATACATTCATCCTACCATCATGCAAAACAGTTTCAGGTTTCTGTTTCACAGTCATCTGGCAGGACGGTAGTACTTCCATGGGTGGTTGCTGTCTACCAACATATATATATATATATATATATATATATATATATATATATATATATATATATATATATATATATATATATATATATATATATATATATATATATATATATATATGTCGTGCCGAATAGGCAGAACTTGCGAACTTGGTTTAAATAGCAACGCTCAGCTTGCCATATAGGACAAGTGAAAGTTTGTGTATGCAATAATTTCGCAAAAATCATTCTGAACCTAACGAAAAAAATCTATTTGATTGTGTTTGTTTAGTACTAAATTATTGTAAACGTATTTAAAATATATTGAGTTGGGTTAGGCTAAAATAAATTGTTCTTGTTATAATAAGGTTAGGTAAGTTTTCTATGATTATTTTGGTACAAAATTCAAATTTTTTACATTAACATTAATGAAAAAATATATCTTTAAACGTATAAGAGAAAATTTCAGAAAGGGCTTAATTTTAAATGAGTTGTTGCTAATTGACCAGTTTTACATATTCGGCACGACATATATATATATATATATATATATATATATATATATATATATATATATATATATATATATATATATATATATATATATATATATATATATATATATATATATATATGTACATATATATATATATATATATATATATATATATATATATATATATATATATATATATATATATATATATATATATATATATATATATAACTATATATATATATATATATATATATATATATATATATATATATATATATATATATATATATATATATATATATATATATATATATATATATTTATGCATAAATATATATATATATATATATATATATATATATATATATATATATATATATATATATATATAGATATATATAGATATATATATATATATATATATATATATACATATATATATATATATATATATATACATATACATATATATATATACATATATATACATATGCATATATATATATATATATACATATATATACATATATATACATATATACATATATATATATATTATTATTATTATTATCACACTGGCCGATTCCCACCAAGGCAGGGTGGCCCGAAAAAGAAAAACTTTCACCATCATTCACTCAATCACTGTCTTGCCAGAAGGGTGCTTTACACTACAGTTTTTAAAATGCAACATTAACACCCCTCCTTCAGAGTGCAGGCACTGTACTTCCCATCTCCAGGACTCAAGTCCGGCCTGCCGGTTTCCCTGAATCCCTTCATAAATGTTACTTTGCTCACACTCCAACAGCACGTCAAGTATTAAAAACCATTTGTCTCCATTCACTCCTATCAAACACGCTCACGCATGCCTGCTGGAAGTCCAAGCCCCTCGCACACAAAACCTCCTTTACCCCCTCCCTCCAACCTTTCCTAGGCCGACCCCTACCCCGCCTTCCTTCCACTACAGACTGATACACTCTTCAAGTCATTCTGTTTCGCTCCATTCTCTCTACATGCCCGAACCACCTCAACAACCCTTCCTCAGCCCTCTGGACAACAGTTTTGGTAATCCCCCACCTCCTCCTAACTTCCAAACTACGAATTCTCTGCATTATATTCACACCAGTTAAAAATAGGAGAGGAGAGTTATTAAATGGAGAGTTAGAGGTATTGGGAAGATGGAGGGAATATTTTGAGGAATTGTTAAATGTTGACGAAGATAGGGAAGCTGTGATTTCGTGTATAGGGCAAGGAGGAATAACATCTTGTAGGAGTGAGGAAGAGCCAGTTGTGAGTGTGGGGGAAGTTCGTGAGGCAGTAGGTAAAATGAAAGGGGGTAAGGCAGCCGGGATTGATGGGATAAAGATAGAAATGTTAAAAGCAGGTGGGGATATAGTTTTGGAGTGGTTGGTGCAATTATTTAATAAATGTATGGAAGAGGGTAAGGTACCTAGGGATTGGCAGAGAGCATGCATAGTTCCTTTGTATAAAGGCAAAGGGGACAAAAGAGAGTGCAAAAATTAAAGGGGGATAAGTCTGTTGAGTATACCTGGTAAACTGTATGCTAGAGTTATTATTGAAAGAATTAAGAGTAAGCCGGAGAATAGGATAGCAGATGAACAAGGAGGCTTTAGGAAAGGTAGGGGGTGTGTGGACCAGGTGTTTACAGTGAAACATATAAGTGAACAGTATTTAGATAAGGTTAAAGAGGTCTTTGTGGCATTTATGGATTTGGAAAAGGCGTATGACAGGGTGGATATGGGGGCAATGTGGCAGATGTTGCAGGTGTATGGTGTAGGAGGTAGGTTACTGAAAGCAGTGAAGAGTTTTTACGAGGATAGTGAGGCTCAAGTTAGAGTATGTAGGAAAGAGGGAGATTATATCCCAGTTAAAGTAGGTCTTAGTCAAGGATGTGTGATGTCACCGTGGTTGTTTAATATATTTATAGATGTGGTTGTAAGAGAAGTAAATGCGAGGGTCTTGGCTAGAGGCGTGGAGTTAAAAGATAAAGAATCAAACATAAAGCGGGAGTTGTCACAGTTGCTCTTTGCTGATGACACTGTGCTCTTGGGAGACTCTGAAGAGAAGTTGTAGAGATTGGTGGATGAATTTGGTAGGGTGTGCGAAAGAAGAAAATTAAAAGTGAATACAGGAAAGAGTAAGGTTATGAGGATAACAAAAAGATTAGGTGATGAAAGATTGGATATCAGATTGCAGGGAGAGAGTATGGAGGAGGTGAATGTATTCAGATATTTGGGAGTGGACGTGCCAGCGGATGGGTCTATGAAAGATGAAGTGAATCATAGAATTGATGAGGGGAAAAGGGTGAGTGGTGCACTTAGGAGTCTGTGGAGACAAAGAACTTTGTCCCTGGAGGCAAAGAGGGGAATGTATGTTTTACCAACGCTCTTATATGGGTGTGAAGCATGGGTGATGAATGTTGCAATGAGAAGGCTGGAGGCAGTGGAGATGTCATGTCTGAGGGCAATGTGAGGTGTGAATATAATGCAGAGAATTCGTAGTTTGGAAGTTAGGAGGAGGTGCGGGATTACCAAAACTGTTGTCCGGAGGGCTGAGGAAGGCTTGTTGAGGTGGTTCGGACATGTAGAGAGAATGGAGCGAAACAGAGTGACTTCAAGAGTGTATCAGTCTGTAGTGGAAGGAAGGCGGGGTAGGGGTTGGCCTAGAAAAGGTTGGAGGGAGGGGGTAAAGGAGGTTTTGTGTGGGAGGGGCTTGGACTTCCAGCAGGCATGCGTGAGCGTGTTTGATTGGAGTGAATGGAGACAACTGGTTTTTAATACTTGACGTGCTGTTGGAGTGTGAGCAAAGTAACATTTATGAAGGGGTTCAATGAAACCGGCAGGCCGGACTTGAGTCCTGGAGATGGGAAGTACAGTGCCTGCACTCTGAAGGAGGGGTGTTAATGTTGCATTTTAAAAACTGTAGTGTAAAGCACCCTTCTGGCAAGACAGTGATGGAGTGAATGATGGTGAAAGTTTTTCTTTTTCGGGCCACCCTGCCTTGGTGGGAATCGGCCAGTGTGATAATAAAAAACAAATATTTATATAAATATACATATATATATAAATATATATATATATATATATATATATATATATATATATATACATATATATATATATATATATATATATATATATATATATATATATATATATATATATATATATATATATATATATATATAACAAGTTACAAGTGAATATTTTAAAGAGTAAGGTGCTCAGGATAACAAAAAAAAATTAGGAAACGGAAGATTAGATATCAGATTGGAGGGAGAGAGTATGGAGGAGGTGAATGTGTTCAGATATTTAGGAGTGGACGTGTCAGCAGGTGGGTCTTGAAGGATGAGGTGAATCATAGAACTGACGAGGAGAAAAATGTTAGAGGTGCACTGAGGAGTCTGTGAAAACAAAGAACTTTATCCATTAATGCAAAGAGGGGGATGTATTAGAATATAGTTGTACCAACACTCTTGTATTGGTGTGAAGCATGGATAATTTATGTTGCAACAAGGAGAAGGGTGGAGGCAGTGGAGATGTCATGTCTGAGGGCAATGTGTGGTGTGAATATAATGCAAAGAATCCGTAGTTTGGAGATTAGGAGGTGTGAGATTACGAAAACTACTATCTAGAGGGTTGAGGAGGGGTTATTGAGATGGTTTGGACATATAGAGATGCTGAAACGAAGTAGAATGACTTCGAGAGTATACAAATCTGTAGTGGACGGAAGGCGGGGTAGGGGTCGGCCTAGGGAAGGTTGGTGTGAGGGGGTAAAGGAGGTGTAGTATGAGAGGGGCTTGGACTTCAAGCAAACGTGCGTGAGCGTGTTAGACAGGAGCAAATGGAGATAGATTTTTTTTAGGACTTGACATGCTGTTGGAGTGTGAGCAAAGTAACATTTATGAAGGGATTCAGGGAAACCGGCAGGCCGGACTTGAGTCCTGGAGATTGGAAGTATAGTGTTTGCACTCTGAAGGAGTGTAAGTGGGCCTGTGGCACACTTGGTGGGAAACGGCCGTCTGTTAATATTAATAATAATAATAATAATAATAATAATAATAATAATAATAATAATAATAATAATAATAATGATAATGATAATAATAATAATAATGATAATAATAATAATATAAATATTAATAATAATAATAATAATAATAATAATAATAATAATAATAATAATAATAATAATAATGATAATGATAATAATAATAATAATAATGATAATAATAATAATATAAATAATAATAATAATAATAATAATAATAATAATAATAATAATAATAATAATAATAATAATAATAATAATAATAATAATAATGATAATGATAATAATAATAATAATGATAATAATAATAATATAAATATTAATAATAATAATAATAATAATAATAATAATAATAATAATAATAATAATAATAATAATAATAAAACAAATAAAAGGATTAAGTAAGTGGATCTTGCTAAATCTTTTAAAAATATAGAAAAATACAGACATTTATTATCCCAATAGTTAGTAACGTCTTGGATACCCATTTTAAAATCAGAATCGATCTTGTTGAAAACCTGCATAATCTGAATATCTCCATTGCTTTCACGATTGTAAGTTTTAATGCTTCTGTTATTAACTCTAGTGCCAGTACCAGGCTTGTTACCCTATTTGAAAGATGAAATGGATAAGTTCCATATGCCATTCCAAAAGAACATTACCAGTGAAGTAATTAAACTGTGTGATGTCGATTCCAAATTTATGTTTTAGGGAAAATACTATTCCCAAAATCATGGGATGGCAATGGGGAAGTCATTACCTCCAGTTATGAAAAACTTATATATTAAGTTCTTTGAGATTATTTTGCTGAATTTAAATACAGCTTAATACATGTATATAATAATTGTTTGTTTCAGGTGAATGTTCATTTTACGTTTCGAAAGAGATGTTTTTGCCTTCTGTTTTTGTAATGATTGGCCCTATGGATAATCCAATCATCCCAGCTCTTAATAAAAGGTAAAGTTTATAGCAAGTAGCCTTGTAAAAACAGTGAAAAATGGTCAGGATGATATATAAAAGGCATCATAAGGATGACAGTATGATGCGACAACTGTTTTGTCTTGAGCTATAAACTGCTGATCAAAATTATGGAGTATTTTGTTAACCTCAGTATACTGACCTAGAAAAAAATATGAAGACCAACAGAAGTTTTTGATTATGCATAAGAGAAGTTAACTGAATAAATTTAATGAACTTTATACATTTTTTTAGGCCTTTCCTTATCTGACATTTATTTAAAACATTAGGTTGATTAATTCATTGAAACACTTGTTTCATTTGAGAAAACCATTCATTTCAACTTTAATTGTTCGAATACAATAGTTCAGTATCAATAAGGTTAGTTCATACTTGTAAAATGCAAGCGTTATTTAATAAAATTGTTCTTTATTGTAGATGGAAACTAATAGAAGCGAAACGATCTTAACATTGCCTGGAGAAAACTCTTCTTATTATGCTGTGTCAAAAAAAAAAAAAAAAAAAAAAAAAAAAAAAAAAAAAAAAAAAAAAAAAAAAAAAAAAAAAAAAATGAGACTTTACAGTATATTTATGCATCAGAAACTACAAAATATAACAGAAGTATATAAATAGAATACTTGAAACATTCACTGAACATCAAAAATACAAGAATAATTTATGCTGTCTTGCTCTAGCGCTACCAAATGGAATGTGAAATTCACGAACAACAGAGCCCATTTTCCTTCAGGAATTTGATATGAATCTATTTCCATATTTTGTCATGGAATTCATCAAAGTTATTGAGAAGTTCTGAGCCAAAGTTTTCAGCACGATCATCAAAATTTCATCGTCTCTCAAATAATGTTTAACAATTATTCTAAAATTGTCAAACTATTCACAGAAACACAAAAAGCAGACTGACGTAGATAAGTAATTGGAAATGGGTTTTATCATAAGTTATTGAAAGATTGATAATAGAAGGATGTTCCTTATCTATTCTGAGAAATATTTCACACTCATTCACAACGATTGTCGACAGATCGATGTTACTCATTTCAACCAGAATCATGTTATTACTTAATATTATTACTGGTATATTTAGTTAAATTAACCTACAATACCATTGTTTCCTATTTCAAAAAACTAAATTATTGTTTTAAGCGTACTTTCATGCGATTATTTAGCAAAGTTTTTTGAAATCTTGTGATGATTATTTTGGCTGTTAAATTTTGAAGAAACCGATGATAAATGTTATCTAACAGACATAGTTATTACATAGTAAACATACATAGGTGTGAATGAAAAAATATCCTTCCTCCGTAAGCAACACGTGTCGTAAAAGGCAACTAAATTGCCGGAAGCAAGGGGCTAGTAACCCCTTTCTCCTATATAAATTGCTAAGTGTAAAAAGGTGAGAATAGGAGATATTAATTTTAAGGGGACATCCGACATCACAGTAGATGACATGCTGTTAGTAGCTTTTGTGTAATATTTCTAAAATCATCACCATGATGACTGCCCAAGAAATCTATAAAAGTGTTTCTGAGCGTCACTCATGCTCTCAGCTCAGCATCTCAGAAACTCGTCGAAATGAGGATCAAATAGTTATGTCCGAGTAGAGCTCCGATGAAGATACGTACCATCATTGTTGCGTTAGTAGTGGCCCGGTGGCCTGGTGGCTAAAGCTCCCGCTTCACACACGGAGGGCCCGGGTTCGATTCCCGGCGGGTGGAAACATTCGACACATTTCCTTACACCTGTTGTCCTGTTCACCTAGCAGCAAATAGGTACCTGGGTGTTAGTCGACTGGTGTGGGTCGCATCCTGGGGGAGAAGATTAAGGACCCCAATGGAAATAAGTTAGACAGTCCTCGATGACGCACTGACTTTCTTGGGTTATCCTGGGTGGCTAACCCTCCGGGGTTAAAAATCCGAACGAAATCTTATCTTATCTAGTAACACTGGAAAACCACTTCTTCATATAAGTTAATCCTGCACCGTATCTGTCCAAAGTTGTGATGTGTAAAGGCGGAAGAACTATGTCCCTTTGATCGAATAATGGCTTCATTTAAACGCTCTTCTAGCCAGCCTCATATGATTATTGAGCTGACACACGTTCCAAACAGTGCTGCTTTTTATCTCGACTGTCCCACAGGTACAGGAAACACCAGTGCTTTGTATAAAAATCTTTCACTATCAGTGGCAAATCTTTTACTTTAAGGCCACCACATGTTTTCCACCAAATCTCTCCTGGATTGTTTCACATGGTTCTTTCCTGTCCATAGAGAGAGGTAAAAGCAGATTTGGTAGAATGTTGCCGGTGTGAGGAATGATTGCCTTCAGATTTGTTTGCTGAAATCAATAGACAAGTATAACATTGCATGATCATGCTGTTTACCATAAGCATTGATAAATCCATTAACATTGCAATAGGAACATACTCATTCCTCCAAATTGAAGCTAAGTTTCTTGGTTTTCTATTACTTTTTGACCAAACTGTTTCGTGTGTCAGAGTTCATTAAATTCCACTAGCGTAGTTTCGAACGAAACAGCTCTGACTATTCCTAGAATAAACTTAAATTGTCCTCAGAATCGTTTAGGTCACTTGTACTCCCTGGATGTGGGTTCTGGTTGCTGACTGCAGCTGATTCAAACTCAGAATCTGAGTTAGAGGTTTATTCATCATCCAAGAGAAACATGTTTTTAGAGGATGGTTGAACTGGAAGAAGGTGTTTCTCTGAATGTTGTTCTAGTCTGATTGCAGTGGAGAAATCTGAATATGTTATTTTATATTTAGTTTCTGATGAAATTTCTGACTTACTTGTGACAAACATATCAGTCCATGATGTGAACATTTATTTCCTTCCATGACTAATTTCATGAAACTACTTACTTAAGGAGTTGTAGCAAGTTATGCAACAGAGTTGAGGAGCTTACAGATTGTCCTAATCTCGGACCTACATACCAAAATAGTGAAAATAAGTTATTTTTTAGGAAAGGCGAGAAATTCCGCCACCTGTTTGTCGGCGCAAAACTACCACAAAAATAATAAAAACATTTCTCTCACTTTAATGTTAAAAATTCGACTAACTCTTATGTAAACAACACAGTTGAAAAGTTCTGTAAGTCAATATCGGACCAATACGTGATTCTTTGTGAAATATATAATGTTGCTGGAATAACGCAACTTTAAGTCTGTATACTGTTTGAATAACGTTATTTGCAAAACAGCCTTTCAGCTGTCAGTTAGTCCAAATATTGATAGTGAAAAAGTCTAGAATAATTTCAGTCAACAATTAAATACTTCACATTATTTTCATTATCAAATAATTTCTGTTTCATTAGCAACATATTGTTATAGAACTCCAGCCAATTTTCGAAATAGAACCTTCCTTCCTAAAAAACTCGTATTAATATTCCTCAGTGAATATCTTCGTTTAACTGAACATCAACATTCTGCTACATTAGTCTTATTTTTAGCATGTAAATTTCTCTTCTACAGAGTTATTATCATACGTTTTAAGTAACTCAACTTTTGTCCATAAGTTTATTCGTCTTTTTTAGATGGAAAACTTGTAATTATATTTTTGAAAAAAATATGTTAGGGACTAAATTTTATTAAAAAACTTCTGAGAGTAAACGAAAATTTTCAGCAAACTAAGCAATAGCATATTAAAAAATTAAAGCTACTGTACCCTCATCCAGGTTAATGAGCCTATGGATTACACATATAAGTTAGAGATCAATTTATATTCCGTATTGAAAAATTCACCGGTATATATGCAGTATTTAATTACAATATTTACATACCTTGTACATCCACAAAATTTAAATACGAAACTGACTCCCATTAAGTAGTCAAATATGGTGTGATTCACTAGCAATAATATAGTGATGCTTGTCACTTTACTTCTGTTAGTAAGTATTACATCTTCGTGTTCAAGTTATTTACCAACGATGAATATAATTTTTAAGTTGACGACTTTCTATATATTTAAATAGATAATAACTGCATGAACATATAATTTTTAAATTTGTCATTACAGAATAATGCTGATGACGGAGGCTGGACTGTTTTTCCAGTGGATTAAATCTGCAGACCTGAACTCCACTGTGTGTAACTTCGCACCAACCAAGATCACAGTCAGGACCACACTAGCTATGAGTAATGTTCGGGTAATATACTACAACCAATACATTTTTGGAAGCTACAAAGGCAGTATATTTTTGTTAATAAAATAATAGTCTTTATGATTATATATGCATGTTTTAGTTCAAACACTATCGAGACTTGATTTTCCTCTTAAAGACTTTCATTGCTGTTTCCAGGGAATGTTCGTCATCCTTATTGCTGGATACGCTGTCTCTCTGTCAATACTCTGTATCGAGTATCTGACAGCCAACATTAAACACATCTAATAATTCGAGAATCATTAATTTTATTTAAAGCATGACCATCTATTGTCACTTGCAAATTGTTAGAATAGTAATTAACTCATTTTCATTTTACAAACACACTCAGACACACACTGACTACACTGGAGGATAGAAGGGCTAGAGGGGGATATGATAAAGACATAAAAATAAAGAAAGGAATTGACAAGCTGTATAGGGACAGAATGCTTCACAGATGAGACACAGCAAGAAGGTGGCACAAATGATGGTCCTATTCCAAAGACTTTATGAAATTTTTGTTTAGTCATAGAGTAGTTGTCAAGAAGTGGACCAATCTATATGGTGATGTAGTGGAGGCAGGATCCATATAGCTTTAAGAAGAGGTACGATTAAGCTCATGGAGTAAGGAGTTAATAGGCCTAATTGCGACCAGGGAAGAGGCAGGGTGAGTAACTATGAATCGACTCCTGCAACCAAAATAGATGATTCAAATAAGTGAGTACACACGTACGCACACACACGCGTGCATGCACGCACGCAGTCACAAACAAGGGGACTGTAGGGAACGGGGAAGTGAAGCGGTATGCAGAGGCCCTATCAGACCATCGTGGAGCCTGAGACAAAGAGAGAATCACAGGAGTAATCGAGGGGACTTTATATAATGTTAGTGCACAGCAATGCCCAGGGAAAGCTGAGAAGGGAAAATGACATGCCACTCGGCCCAAGGACAACATATAGTGCGGAAACTGAAGAAAGGCAAGCTGCAATGGAGGCAACTAAATCGACTCGTGGGATACATGGGGATATGCAGTGGGAGGATGAAAGTGAGAGGTTAGGTTTTGTTCATGGGCTCAAAGAAGTTGAAGGGGAAACTTGCGAAGCAAGAAGACAGGGGGAGAAAAAAGCGATCGAAAGTATCATAAAAGCAATAGATGACATGACTCAGCTGTCAAATTTTTGGAGAATAGCAGGGTTTGCAAGAAGAAGAACCCGGCCAGTCAAAGTGACTTTCAAAGCAGAATCGACTCGAAACAGGATTTTGCAGGAGAAATTAAGACGAAGGGCCATGCCGGCGTACCAGAAGGTGTATCTCAACGATGACAGAACATGAGAAGAAAGGTGGAAACTGAAAGAGATGGTACAAAGACGAAAGGATGAAGCAGAGATGAAGATGGAGATGGACAGGAGATCCCAGACTCAGGGGGAAGATCAAACACAGCCTCCCTCACAACCATTTACAGAAGTTCCCCAACCAGGACAACCCCAAAGCAACCAAATATTCTAACCCAAAACACACATGCCATATCCAATGCCCCCACCCACCTCATTACAAACTTCACCCTCACAGCAACCACCCATAGTTCCTTAGCAGGTCTCCAACTTCCCCAACCAAAATGTACCCCCAGACCACAGTTTTAGAAAAGAAGTTGAAGGTTTGGTATGCAAATGCAGATGGAATAACAAACAAGTGTGAGGAGTGGCATGAAAGAATCAAGGAGACATCCTCAGACATAATAGCACTCACAGAAACAAAACACACCAGGATGCAATCTTTCCACCCAGATATCAAATCCTCAGGAAAGACAGAGGGAGGTGAAAGGGAGGAGGAGTTGCACTGCTCATTAAAAACTGCTGGGGATTTGAGGAAATGGAAGGAATTAATAGAATGACCGAAACGGACTACTTAGAAGCAACAATCCAGTCTGATGGCCATAAGGTGGTAATTGCAGTAATGTATAACCCACCACAGAACTACAGGAGGCCATGAGAAGAATGCGATGAGAGCAACAGAGCAATGGTCGACACACTAGCCGAGGTGGCCAAAAGAACTCATATAGGGGAGCAAAGATATTAGTTATGGGTGATTTCAATCACAAGGAGACTGACTGGGAAAACCTGGAGCCCCATTGGGATCCCGAGACTTGGAGAGCCATGATGATGGATGTGGTACTGGAAAACCTCCTGCATCAACATGTTAGAGACACTACCAGAGAAAAAAGTGAGGATGATCCAGCACGACTGGACTATGTATTCACCTTGAGTAGTTCGGACATCGAGAATATCACGTATGAAAGGCCCCTTGGAGCTAGTGATAATGTAGTTCTGTGCTTTGATTACACATTTGAGCTACAAGTGCAGAGAGTAGTAGGAATAGGATGGAAAAAAAACAAACTTCAAAAGGGGGAACTACGTAGGCATGAGGAACTTCCTGCAAGTCATTCAGTGGGAGAGAGAACTGGCAGGAAAACATGTAAAAGAAATGATGGACTATGTGATAGTAAAATGCAATGAGGCAGAGGAGAGGTTCCCAAGGGAAAGATAAATGATAGGAAGACAAGAACGAGTCCTTGGTTCACCCAAAGGTGTAGGGAGGCAAAAACTAAGTGTACTAGAAAATGGAAAAGGTACAGAAGACAAAGGACCCATGAAAATAGAGATCTGCAGAAGAGCCAGAAACGAATATGCACAGAGAAGAAGGGAGGCTCAGAGAGAATACGAAAATGACATAGCATCGAAAGTCGAGTTTGACCCAAAGCTGTTGTATAGCCACATCCGGAGGAAAACAACAGTCAAGGATCAAGTAATCAGGCTGAGGAAGGATGGTGGGGAGTTCACAAGAAACGACTAAGAGGTATGTGAGGAGCTCAACATGAAATTTAAATAAGTATTTACAGTGGAAACAGGTAGGACTTCAGGAATTCAGAACAGGGAGGCACACCAACACACCGAGAAAGATGTGAAGAAGCTGCTATGTGAACTTGATACCTCATTGGCAGTGAGACCAGACAACATCTTTCCATGGGTTCTTAGAGAGGGAGCAGAGATGCTGTGTGTGCCACTAACAAAGATCTTCGATATATCCATTGAAACTGGGCAACTACTAGAGGTATGAAAGATGGCAAATGTTGTCCCAATTTTTAAGAAAGGAGACAGACACGAGGCATTACACTACAGACCTGTAACACTAACGTGTATAGTATGCAAAGTCATGGAGAAGATCATAAAGAGGAGAGTGGTGGAGCACCTGGAAAGAAACAAGCGTATAATTGAAAACCAGCACGGTTTCAGGAAAGGACACTCCTGTGTCACAACCAACTGACAAAGTGACAGAAGACAAGAGAAAGAGAGAAGTGGATAGACTGCATTTTCCTGGAATGCCAGAAGGCCTTCGGCACAGTTCCTCACAAGAGATTAATGCAAAAGCTAGAGGATGAGGCACACATAACAGGAAAGGCACTGCAGTGGATAAGAGAATATCTGACAGGGAGGCAACAACGAGTCATCGTACGTGACGAGATGTCAGAGTGGGCGCCTGTGACAAGCGGGATTCCACAGGGGTCAGTCCTAGGACCTGTCCTGTTTTTGGTATATATGAATGACATAACGGAAGGGATAGACTCAGAAGTGTCCTTGTTTGCAGATGATGTGAAGTTAATGAAGAGAATCAAATCGGACGAGGATCAGGCCGGACTACAAAGAGACCTTGACAGGCTGGACACCTGGTCCAGCAACTGGCTCCTTGAATTTAACGTTGCCAAATGCAAAGTAATGAAGATCGGTAAAGGGCAAAGACCGCATACCTCACTCAAGGAAAAAGATCTTGGGGTGAGTATAATACCGAGCACATCTGCTGAGGTGCACATCAGTCAGATAACTGCTGTAACATTCGGGCGTCTGGCAAACCTAAGGATAGCGATCCGATACCTCAGTAAGGAATCGTTGAAGACTCCGTATACCATAGACGTGAGGCCCATACTGGAGTATACAGCACCAGCTTAGATTCCACACCTGGTCCAGCACGTCAAGAAATTAGAGAAAGTGCAAAGATTTGCAACAGTACTAGTCCCAGAGCTACTGGGATTGTCCTACGATGAAAGGTTAAGGGAAATTGGCTTAACGACACTGGAGCACAGGATGGTCAGGGGAGACATGATAACATGTAAAATACTGCACGGAATAGACAAGGTGGTCAAAGACAGGATGTTCCAGAGATGGGACAGTAAAACAAGGGGTCAAAATTGGAAGTTGAAGACTTAGATGAGTCAAAGGGACGTTAGGAAGTATTTCTTCAGTCATAGAGTTGTCAGGAAGTGGAATAGTCTAGACAGAGTCGTAGTGAATTCAGGAAGCAAACATAGTAGCGATGACACAGTAGCGACCAGTGAAGAGGCCGAGCCAGGAGCTATGACTTGAACCCTGCAACCACAATTAGGTGAGTACAAATAGGTGAGTACACACACACACACACATCTCTTCCTCACACATACACACACACACACACACACATACACACACACACACACACACACACACACACACACACACACACACACACACACACACACACACACACACACACACACACACACACACACACACACACACACACACACACACACACACACCCTTACTAGGCGAGTACAGACACACACACACAGGCACAGACACACAACTCACACACACTCACACACACACACACACACACACACACACACACACACACACACACACACACCCTTACTAGGCGAGTACACACACACACACACACACACACACACACACACACACACACACACACACACACACACACACACACTCGCACACACATGTAAGGCACCACGGTATCAAGCAGTCACTTTACCCTCATCCTTCTCTTCCCCTCCCCCCACCTCTCCTCCCCTTCTAATCCCATCACACACACACATCTCCCCTTTTATAGGGGTCACTCTACCCTCATCCTTCTCTCTCCTTCCTCCCTCCCCCCTTAATCCCATCCCTCTCTCTCCTACGCATACATACACACATACACAAGCACATATTCACAAGCACACATACACATACTCCCCCTTCCCCTAAGCACCTCTCCCCCTCCCCCTAGCCACCTCCCCCTCCCCCAAACCATCTATCTCCCTCCCCCAACCATCTCTCCCCTCCAATAACCATCCTCCCCCTCCCCCATAACCATCCATCCCCCTCCCCCTAACCATCTGTTCCTCTCCCACTTCCTTCTGTGGTACAATGGGGCAACCAAGAACTAGGATGAGAGCCAAGGGCCTGACAGACGAATCTGGGAGGGAGGATTGGGAGGCAGAGCTCGAAAAAAGGGAGAAAGACTGGGGAGGAGGTTAGATGAGCTTGCAAGGAAGATGGAGGAGAGGGTAGCAGCAGAGTGCAGAAGTGGGAGCAACATGCCACAGTAGCAGAAGCCAAACTTCAGAGATTAGAAGAGGAGCTGAGAAAACTGAAACAGCCTAGTGATGAAGATAATACAGAAGTAGCTTCAGCAATGTTTACATCAGACAGAGACAAATGGTCTGGAGGGAGCATGGAAGCTAAACTGTATGCAAAGGTCCTGTCAAACCCACACGGGGCCAAAACAAAGAGAGGGAGCAAGTACACTAGGACAGTATGAGAGGTCAGAAGACATTGAAGGAACTAGGACATATGCAGGGACTTTACCAGACACTTGTGAGGGCCAGAAACAGGTGAGCAGGAAGGACAAACCAAAGAGCATAGGGGTCACAGCTAGGGAAGGGATTGAAGGAAGGAACACTCCACAGGAAGGAACTAAAACACCTCAGAGGATGCAATGGGAGTCACAGTGGGAGGTGGAAAGGGAGAGATCAGTTTTTGTCTATGGGCTAGACGAAGCTAAAGGGGAAACCTATGATGAAAGAAAACAGGAGGAGAAAAAGCGATTGAAGGTATCATGAAGGTGATAGGCGAGGGAGACATGACCCAGGTGGCAAATTTTTGGAGAATCGGGTGGTTCACAGAGAGAAGGAAACCGCCTCTCAAAGTAATTTTCAAGGGAGAATCAACTCGAACCATGATCCAGCAGGAGAAAGCACGGCTGAGAGGCAAACAGGAGTTCAAGAGTGTGTACCTCGATCGAGAAAGGAGGAAAGGATGATACCGAAAGAGAGAGTGCAAAAACGAAAGGAAGAATGGGAGGAAAAGACAAAGAAGAGCAGAATAACTCAGGCACAGGTGGAAGGGCAAGCACACCCCCAGGAAACACCTGCAGAAGGACTCCAACCACGACACCCCCAAGGCGACTGAACAATCTAAACCAACAATCACACATCGATCCCTCTGTTCCCACCCCCCGCACCACGAACCCTACCTCTACAGCAACCCCCTATGGGAGCTCTTCTTCCACCTCCACTGCAACCCCCCACAGGCTCCCACAAGGGCTCCTGCTTTCCCAAACCCAGTTTTCCCCAGGACCACAGTTACAGTATCAGAACAGAAGTTGAGGGTTTGGTACACAAATGCAGATGGATTAACGAATAAATATGAGGAGTGGCAAGAAAGAATCAATGAGAAGTCCCCAGACATACCAGTTACAGGAACAAAACTCACTGAGACAATAACAGATGCAATCTTCCCACCAGGATATCAGATCATGAGGAAAGATAGAAGGGGCAGAGGGGGAGAAGAGGTTGCTCTGCTCGTAAAAAAAGATGGAAATTCGAGAAAATGGAAGGCATAGACGAGACAGGAGAAAGGGACTACATAGTAGTTACACTTCAGTCTGGGGAGCACAAGGTGGTCATTGAAGTGATGTATAACCCAGCACAGAACTGCAGGAGGCCAAGAGAGGAATATGAAGAGAGCAACAGAGCAATGGTGAACACACTTGCTGGGGTGGCAAGAAGAGCTCACTCGAGCAGAGCAAAGTTGCTGGTTATGGGTGATTTCAACCACAGGGAGATTGACTGGGAAAACCTGGAGCCACATGGGGGTCCCAAAACATGGAGAGCCAAGATGTTGGATGTGTTGCTGGAAAACACAATGCACCAACATGTTAAGGACACTACCAGAGTGAGAGGAGAGGACGAACCAGCAAGATTGGACCTTGTGTTCACCCTGGGCAGTTCAGACATTGAGGACATCACATATGAGATTTCCCTAGGAGCTAGTGACCACGTTGTTCTGTGCTTTGAATACATAGTAGAGTTGCAAGTGGAGAGAGTAACAGAAGTTGAATAGGAAAAGCCAGATTATAAAAGAGGGGACTACATAAGTTTGAGGAACTTCCTGCAGGATGTTCTGTGGGACAGAGAACTGGCAGGAAAGCCAGTAAATGAAATGATGGAATATGTAACAACAAAATGCAAGGAGGCAGTGGAACGGTTTATTCCCAAGGGCAACAGAAACAATGGGATGACCAGAACGAGCCCCTGGTTTACCCGATGGTGAAAGGAGGCAAAAACTAAGTGCAATAGAGAATGGAAAAAGTACAGAAGACAGAGAACGCATGAAAATAGGGAGATTAGTAGCAGAGCCAGGAACGAGTATGCACAGGTAAGGAGGGAGGCCCAGAAACAGTATGAAAATAACATGGCATCGAAAGTCAAGACTGACCCGAAACTGTTGTATAGCCACATTAGGAGGAAGACAATAGTCAAAGACCAGGTGATCAGACTGAGGACAGAAGGTGGAGAACTCACAAGAAATGATCAGGAGGTATGTAAGGAGCTAAACAGGAGTTTTAAGGAAGTTTTTACAGTAGAGACAGGAAGGGCTCTAGGACGACAGCACAGAAGGGAACATCAAGAGGGAATATACCAACAAGTGTTGGATGACATACGAACAACCGAGGAGGAGGTGCAGAAGCTGCTAAGTGACCTTGATACCTCAAAGGCGATGGGACCGGACAACATCTCCCCGTGGGTCCTTAGAGAAGGAGCAGAGATGCTGTGCATGCCCCTAACCGCAATCTTCAACATATCCTTTGAAACTGGGCAACTACCTGAGATATGGAAGACGGCAAATGTAGTCCCCATATTTAAGAAAGGAGACAGAAACGAGGCACTAAACTACAGACCTGTGTCTCTGACATGTATAGTATGCAAAGTCATGGAGAATATTATCAGGAGGAGAGTGGTGGAACACCTGGAGTGGAACAAGATTATAAATGAAAACCAGCATGGATTCATGGAAGGCAAATCCTGTGTCATAAACCTTCTGGAGTTTTATGACAAGGTAACAGAAGTGAGACACGAGAGATAAGGGTGGGTTGATTGCATTTTCCTGGACTGCAGGAAGGCCTTTGACACAGTTCCTCAAGAGATTAGTGCAGAAGCTGGAGGATCAGGCGCATATAACAGGGAGGGCACTGCAGTGAATCAGGGAATACCTGACAGGGAGGCCACAACGAGTCATGGTACGTGATGGGGGTCCCACAGGGGTCACTTCTAGGACCAGTGCTATTATTGATATATGCAAACGACATGATGCAAGGAATAGACTCTGAAGTGTCCCTATTCGCAGATGATGTGAAGCTGATGAGAAGAATTAAATCGGATGAGGATGAGGTAGGACTGCAAAGAGACCTGGACAGACTGGACACGTGGTCCAGAAACTGGCTTCTCGAATTCAACCCTGCCAAATGCAATGTCATGAAGATTGGGGAGGGGCAAAGAAGACCGCATATGGAGTATAGGCTACGTGGACAAAGACTACAGACCTCACTAAGGGAGAACGATCTTGGGGTGACCATAACACCGAGCACGTCACCGGAGGCACACATCAACCTAATAACTGCTGCAGCATACGGGCGCCTGGCAAACCTGAGAATAGCGTTCCGATACCTTAATAAGCAATCGTTCAAGACACTGTACACTATGTATGTTAGGCCCATGCTGGAGTATGCAGCACCAGTCTGGAACCCACACCTGGTCAAGCACGTCAAGAAGTTAGAGAAAGTACAAAGGTTTGCAACAAGGCTAGTTCCAGAGCTCAGGGGAATGTCGTACGAGGAAAGGATGAGGGAACTCGGACTGACGACACTGAAGGACAGAAGAGTCAGGGGAGACATGATAACGACATACAAGATACTGCGCGGAATAGACAAGGTGGACAGAGATAGGATGTTCCAGAGAGGGGACACAGAAACAAGGGATCACGATTGGAAGCTGAAGACTCAGACAAGTCACTGGGACGTGTGGGCAGGAAGGCATGTGGCACCGTGTGGGCAGGGAGGCATGTGGCACCGTGTGGGCAGGGAGGCATGTGGCACCGTGTGGGCAGGGAGGCATGTGGCACCGTATCCAGTGGTCATTTTATCACAAACGTTACAAAGTTTGGAGGGATTGTTTTTCATTATATACAGCACATTAAATATTTGAGAAAACAGTACAGCAGAGGTTTTGGCAAAATAGATGTTGCTATGTGAAATAAACTAGTCAGTTGTTGTTTAATAATGAAAATGAACAAATTCACAAGATGGAAAGATTTTGTAACAGGAGGATCCTCCAAGTATAGTTCATGAGGCTGTTGCTGTGTTTAAATACAACTGAAGTAGAGTTTTCTAAGGGTAATGGTTGAGATTATATATGATAAAAGAATTGTGTATTTAAAACGACTTGGAATCCACTGTTAATGGACATTGAGAGTTGTGGATTCTTAGTAAATGTTTACTTAATAAAAAGTTTTAATGAAACATAAAACTTCTTCTGAGAGAATCTTTAAATGAGTAATGGCCTATTTGATGTTCTGTACAGGATAGTGTAAAAGTTTTAACTCTTAAACTACCGAGGCTGTCAAAATTACTTATTCTATCTCACCAAAAGTGATTGAAAACTGATTATTACTAATGAAGGTATTAATGTTTGAACTGACCCTGTGCTTCCCTTGTTTAAATAATTTTATAAGATATTTTTAGACTTTTTCAAATGATTTTTAGGAGGAATATATTTTACATTTACATCTAAATTTTCACAAGCATTTACTGAATATTTTGTTAGGGTTGGAATTTGTTATGGTGGGTGTATTTATTATAATTAAAATTAATATAGCTGGGGTTGGGTTAGAGGGTGTATTTATGATTTATTTTTTTTAATTATAACTGCTTGTCAGGGTGCTTTACGATTATCTTTGTTGGTCTCTGTTGTTTATTCTCTTGAAAAAAATTAAGTATGTTATTGTTTTTGGTATAAAATTAAGTATTGAAATTTGTTTGTAATGAACTGGAGGATAGTGCAGGTAGGATTGCTTGTCTTAGGTTTTTTTGCCATTATGAAGATTAAATCATGATTTTTATTGATTTTTTTTTTGCTTAGATTATATAATAGTGGTAGACTAACTTATATTTTGAATGTATTAAGAATATATTTATTGTTCATTCGCACTTAACTATTGTAAATACTAAACACTTCTCAACATACGCAAATGGCATTTATTCTCTCCCACTACGTCTTGCACATAACATTTTTTATTCAACACAATACTTAAGGAACACATTAATTTTCTCTGACGTAGTCCAAACCAGGTTATTTGGGACTATTTCGGAAACTCTAAAATTTTGGTTTTAATCTATGTCATCAACATAAACTTCATTCCTCGTTAATCACAAATCTTAAACTTCATTCCTCGTTAATCACAAATCTTAAACTTCATTTCTATAAGGTATAGTTAACATTTGGTTACGAAAAGCTGGTATTACCTGAATGTTGAAAGTCTCTATTATGCAGAGAATTTCGGGCAGCTGTAAATTAAATATTTTTTAACTACTATAACTAACGACTACTAATCGAATTTTTTTGCCAGAACAATTTGCTGAAAGTTTTATTAAGACAGTTCAGAATAACATTAATGGAGGTTATCACGGATGTTGTTCAAATATAAATGCAGATAATAACCTAAATTTCAAAATTACTACACAAGACAAGCAATAAACAGGAGGCCCGATGAATGTCCAGCATCTCGAGAAAAAGTTTGACTTTCACGCAGTGAAAATAACTGAAATATATATATATATATATATATATATATATATATATATATATATATATATATATATATATATATATATATATATATATATATATATATATACACATATATAGGGACCCTCATCCTCAGAGAAAAGAATAAACTTGCTTCAGGGAAAACTCAAGGTTCTCTCTGATGCTGTTTGAGAATTTTCTCCTACCACCCCCTATATTTTATGTAGATTTTAATTAAAGACAAAATTCATTGACAACACATTCACAAAAATACGATATAAAGTAAAACAACATAGGTAACTCAGCGCTACATCTCGAATACTTCGTCCAGCTCCCCGGCGGTGGGCCGCGTACCCAGAATGCTGCAGGTATTTCCTCTCTGGATCGCAACACTGAGTCTCTGAAAGAGGAAGCTGGTCGCCCTGTGGTCCTTGGTTTCTATGATGAGCTTTTCGCCCAGCTCTATTAGG
Source organism: Cherax quadricarinatus (assembly GCF_038502225.1). Classification (NCBI taxonomy): domain Eukaryota; kingdom Metazoa; phylum Arthropoda; class Malacostraca; order Decapoda; family Parastacidae; genus Cherax; species Cherax quadricarinatus. The sequence goes on from NC_091307.1 coordinate 47,734,900, forward strand.
AACTTTAGAGCACACTTGCCCCATGCTCCAAGGGTCTCCGACCCTATTGGGATGAAGTTATAGCAAGGGGGAAGGTCTTCATATTTGCGGATCTTCTGGGTCTCTCTGTGGCTGGCAGCTCCACCCCGTTCCACTACGGAGTATGGCAAGTAGGTGTCTGCCACTGTGGCGGCACTTCTTTTCTAACACTGTGGTCTGGGGAGTATGTTGGGTTTGAGGGACCGGAAGACCTGGCAGAGAACTATGGGGGTTTGTTGTGAAGGTGGAGTTTGTGATGACCTGAATGGGGGCAGTGGGTACGGTGTGTGGGTTTTGGGTTAGTATGGGTGCAAGGAAGTTGTTATGGTTGAGGGCCTTCTGTAGGTGGTTCTGAGGGAGGTTGTATTTGCTCTTCGTCCCTGACCATCTCTTAAATGTAACTCAGATCAGATCACTGGCAGTGATAAGGAAATGTGTGAATTTTTCAACACATTCTCTCAGTTTTTACTCAGAAAGATTCTAGCAAACTTCCAGAAATAATAAATTATGTAGAAATGGACAATAATAAACTATGCACGATTGGGGTAACTAGTGTCAAGATCCTCAGACAAATAGAGAAATTAAAACCTACCAAATCCCCAGGCCCAGATGAACTTTATGCAAGGGTTTTAAAGGAATGGAAAGAGGAACTTAGCATAACTTTGTCTAATCTATTGAACATATCACTACAAACCGGCATAGTGCCGTACAAGTGGAAAATGGCAAATGTAATACCAATTTACAAAACAGGAGACAGGTCCTTCGCATCGAACTATAGACCAAAACGCCTTAACTCAATAGTGGGAAAATTTATGGAATCAATTGCTGAGGCAATTCGTAGCCATTTTGAAAGGCATAAATTGATTAATGAATCTCAACACGGTTTTACAAAGGGGCGTTCCTGCCTTACGAATTTATTAACTTTTTTCTCTAAGGTATTTGAGGAGGTAGATCATAGTAATGAATATGATATTGTGTATATTGACTTCAGTAAGGCTTTCGATAGAGTTCCACATCAGAAGCTATTGAGGAAACATGAGGCACTCGGAATAGGAGGAGAATTTTTTTCCTGGGAAGAGGCATAGTTGACAGATAGGCAGCAGAGAGTTTGCATAAATGGGGAGAAATCAGAGCGGGGGCATGTCAAAAGAGGTGTCACAGGGGTCACTTATGCGCCCCTTGTTGTTTACAATTTATATACACGACATTGATAAGGGAATAAATAGCGACATCAGCAAGTTTTCTGATAACACCAAAATAGGTTGCTTAATTCATTCTAATGAGGACATTAGAGCACTCCAGAAAGAATTGAATAGACTGATGCAGTGGTTGGAGAAGTGGCAGATGCGGTTTAATATACACAAACATAAGAACGTAAGAAAGGAGGAACACTGCAGGAGGCCTGTTGGCCCATACTAGGCAGGTCCTTTACAATTCATCCCACTAACAAAACATTTACCTTCAATGCTACCCAAGAAATAAGCTCTGATATGCAAGTCCCACTCAAATCCAACCCCTCCCACTCATGTACTTATCCAACCTAAATTTGAAACTACCCAAAGTCCTAGCCTCAATAACCCAACTAGGTAGACTGTTCCACTCATCAACTACCCTATTTAAAAAACAATACTTTCCTACATCCTTTCTAAATCTAAACTTATCTAATTTAAATCCATTACTGCGGGTTCTCTCTTGGAGAGATATCCTCAAGACTTTATTTATATTCCCTTTATTAATACCTATCTTCCACTTATACACTTCTATCATGTCTCCCCTCAGAAAAGTTCTAAACACTGGACAAGAAATTAACCACTTCATATATAATTAATGTAAGTCTTAATATTACTGATTACGAAAAGGATTTAGTTCTGGTTAGCAGTAATCTCAAACCAAGACAACAGTGCATAAGTGTTCGCAATAAAGCGAACAGAATCCTTGGCTTCATATCAAGAAGTATAAATAATAGATGTTCTCAGGTCGTTTTTCAACTCTATATATCCTTGGTTAGGCCTCATTTAGATTATGCTGCACAGTTTTGGTCACCATATTACAGAATGGACATAAATGAACTGGAAAACGCACAAAAGAGGATGACAAAGTTGATCCGGTGTATCAGAAATTTTCCTTGTGAGGAGAGACTCAGGGCCCTAAATTTACTCTCTAGAAAGACAGAATTAGGGAGGATGTGACTTAGTTGTATAAATGGAAAACAGGAATAAATAGAGGATGTAAATAGCATGTTGAGAAAATCTAGCCTAGATAGTACACTCAGAAATGGTTTCATGTTGGAAAAATTCAGATTCAAGAAGCATAGAGGAAATCACTGGTTTGGTAATTGAGTTGTGGACGAGTGGAACAAACTCCCGAATACCGTCTTAGAAGCTAAGACTTTGTGAAGTTTTAAAAATAGATTAGATAAATATTGGAGTGAGTGTGGGTGGATGTGAGTTGGACCTGACTAGGTTGTGCTAGTAGATCTTATGTCTTGCTCCTTCCGTAAATGGATGCTACCTGGACCTGATTATGTTGGGTCAGTGGCATAGGCCGGTAGACGACTTGGAACTGCCTCGCATGGGACAATAGGCTTGCAGCAGTGTTCTTTATTTTATATGATCTTGTGTGTGTGTGTGTGTGTGTGTGTGTGTGTGTGTGTGTGTGTGTGTGTGTGTGTGTGTGTGTGTGTGTGTGTGTGTGTGTGTTTATGTGTGTGTGTGTGTGCTTGTTTGTTTGTTTGTTTGTGTGTGTGCGTGTGTGTGTGTGTGTGTGTGCGTGTGTGTGTGTGTGTGTGTGTGTGTGTGTGTGTGTGTGTGTGTGTGTATGTGTATGCGTGGTTTAGAAAGACACGTAAGCAAACACTGTAACATATTTATTAGACATATTTATTATGACTTTCCTCAGGTCACGTGCGTCACATCTCACTCTCCGCCTATATATATAATGTCTTTCTTCCTCTGTATGTTAGAAGTGATCAAGGTCCCAGGACCGAAACGTTTTCTAATAAATATGTCATAGTGTTTGCTTACGTGTCTTTCTAAACCAACTTGTCGGTATTTATTATCAAGGTTTATACCATGTGTATGCGTGTATACTCACCTATTTGTACTCACCTGTTTGTGGTTGCATGGGGTCAATATATAGCTCCTGGCCCCGCCTCTTCACTAATCTCTATTAGGTCCTCTCTCTCCCTGCTCCATAAGCTTTATCATACCTCATCTTAAAATTATGTATGATTCCTGCCTTCCGCTACATCGCTCTCCAGATTCCACTTCCTGACAACTCTATGACTAAAGAAATATTTCCTAACATCCCTTTGACTTATCTGAGTCTTCTACTTCCAATTGTGGCCCCTTGTTTCTGTGTCCCATCTCTGGAACATCCTGTCTCTGTTCATCTTGTGTGGCAGAGGAAGGGAAGTAGGGAGACGGGAAGAGGGACAGAGAGCGGGAGGGGAAGACAGTGGTAAATCCGGAGAGAGATGAAGTGAAAGAGAGGGGAGGTAGGGGAGAGAGAAGGAGAGGAAGAGAGAGATAGGAAAAAGCAAAGAGGGAGAGAGAGAGGGAGAAATAGGGGGAGGGAAAGTGGGAAAGAAGGGGGAGAGAAAAAAAAAGGGAGGAGGAGGAGAAAGAGAGGGCGTGTGTGTGTGTGAGTGTGCACTCATCTAATGTTGTTGTAGAAGTCGAGTCATGGCTCCTGGCCCCGAGTCATATGTGTGTGTGTGTATGTGTGTGTATGTGGGCCTGCTTATGTGTGAGAGTCTGTGTGTGTGGGTCTGTATGAGTGTATAAGTCTGTGTGTGTGTGTTTGTACTCACCTAGCTGTGTTTGCAGGCGTCGATTCACAGCTCCTGGTCCCGCTCACAGCTCCTGTGTGTGTGTGTGTGTGTGTATGTTCACTCACCTAATTGTTCTCACCTAATACTGGTTGCATGAGTCGATTCCTAGCCCCGCCTCTTCACTAGTCGCCACTAGGTCACTCTTCCTGCTCCATGAGCTTTATCATACCTCTTCTTAAAGCTATGTATGGATCCTGCCTCTATTACATCACTTCCTAAACTATTCCACTTCCTGATAACTCTGTGACTGAAGAAATACTTCCTAACATCCCTGTGGGTCATCTTAGTCTTGAACTTCCAACTGTGACCCCTTGTTGCTGTGTCCCATCTCTGGAACATTCTGTCTGTGTCCACCTTGTCGATTCCTCCCAGTATTTAATATGTCGTTATCATATCCCCCTATCTCTGGTGTCCTCCAGTATCGTCTATGTATGTGAGTGTGTGTGTTTGTGTGTGTTTGTTTGTGTGTGTGTTTGTGTTTGTGTGTGTTCATATGTGTTTGTGTATGTGTACTCACCTAGTTACTCACCTAGTTGTGGTTGCGGGGATCGAGTCACAGCTCCTGGCCCTGTCTCTTCACCTGGCCGCTACCCAGTCACTCTTCCCGCTCCGTGAGCTTTTTCATACCTCTTCTTAAAGCTATGTATGGATCCTGCCTCCATTACATCACTACCTAGGCTATTCCACTTTCTGATAACTCTGTGACTGAAGAAATACTTCCTAACATCCCTGTGGTTCATCTGAGTCTTTAGCTTCCTACTGTGACCCCTTGTTGTTGTGTCCCATCTCTGGAACATCCTGTTGTGTGTGTGGATCTGTGTGTGGGAGAAGGGTATTGAAACAAAGTATGCAGTATTACATAGTGATTTCCATAAGACACGCCTCTCTTTGTCAACACCCAATCACACCACTTTAAAGCTCTTCCACACCACGACATTGGCCAATCGCACGTGAGCATGTGGTTTGTGGCTCCTATATAATGAGGTGCAGCTGACGGTGTCTTGCCGCTCCTCTCCTCGTCGTCGAGATATCAGCACTGTTTCCGTCCCAGTTTCTTCTTGTGCAAGGCTGCCTTTTAAGAATTAGGTGATTACTATTCTTTCTTTTTGTTTATTATAAGAAATTATCTGAAAATCATTAACTTTTGATGTGCATTGTTATTTTATAAATAGCCACGTATATATTATCTTGACAGGTCTTGACAAACTTCTCGTCTTTCTGAAAGTATTATAATAAAAAAACTTATAAGTTGAGTAGTGTTTTAACACAACTTGCTTTATAATCCACATTTATGGAACAAGAGCTACAACGGGAAAAAAAAACTTAGTAAAATTCTTTGAACTATTAACATCGTGTAAACCTATACTCATATTTCTAGGCAATTTGACCTAACATTCAGAAATTTTAATGAATATAAATATTTCGAGAAATATATAGAAAAAAAAAGTGACGTAAACAGTTACTCATTGTTTTCTTGTGTGCACTAAACCACTTGTATTATTTAATAAGAAAAATTAACACTCAGAAACGATCGTATTACCAGATGTGTTAATAAATTCTTGCACTACAACTGAGTAAGTAATTTCCTCTTCATTGTAGAGGCATTATATTGTACCCTGAACCTGTGTTGTTGTTCCTGGTTTCTTGTGTGTGTTTCTAATGCTTTACTAAGAATTATCAAGAGAATTCGGACTAATAAGAAATATATTTTAAGAAAATGCTCTCTTATGAGACAAGATGAATCATCGTCGAAGTCTTGCTGGCATATATCAGGCAGATCTGGACGGTAGATTCGAACTTTGAGGACCGTTGGTCAATTCCGTTGTCCAGTCTTCTGTGTAATCACGGAGAGATCTTTAATACAATTTTATGAGCTCATGGACGATGTGGAATAGAGAGGGTAAGAATAGATCTACTTTTTAAGGTCTTGGACCGAGTTGTTCTGACAGCATACGATACAGTAGGTATTAATATTCCTTACTATCAGGTCAAGGTTAGTCTGGATGGGAGAAGGTCTGACTGTCAGTTTACGGACGTCAGTTCAACCCTTCTGTTTAATCATATATATCTAAATGTATATATATATATATATATATATATATATATATATATATATAAATATATATCTATATATATATATATATATATATATATAAATATATATATATATGTATATATATATATATATATATATGAACATTAAAATGGTATAAAATACCGACAGGTTGTTAGGTAAGACACACATGCAACAGTTAGGTATCTTTATTTCGAAACGTTTCGCCTACACAGTAGGCTTCTTCAGTCGAGTACAGAAAAGTTGATAGAAGCAGAAGAGACTTGAAGACGATGTAATCAGTCCATCACCCTTAAAGTTTTGAGGTGGTCAGTCCCTCAGTCTGGAGAAGAGCATTGTTCCATATTGTTTCAGACTATGGAACAATGCTCTTCTCCAGACTGAGGGACTGACCACCTCAAAACTTTAAGCGCGATGGACTGATTACGTCGTCTTCAAGTCTCTTCTGCTTCTATCAACTTTTCTGTACTCGACTGAAGAAGCCTACTGTGTAGGCGAAACGTTTCGAAATAAAGATACCTAACTGTTGCATATGTGTCTTACCTAACATATATATATATATATATATATATATATATATATATATATATATATATATATATATATATATATATATATATATATATATATATATATATATATATATATATATATATATATATATATATATATATATATATTTATATATATATTTATATATATATATATATATATATATATATATATATATATATATATATATATATATATATATATATATATATATATATATACGTTTTTTTTTATTATTATTATCACACTGGCCGATTCCCACCAAGGCAGGGTGGCCCGAAAAAGAAAAACTTTCACCATCATTCACTCCATCACTGTCTTGCCAGAAGGGTGCTTTACACTACAGTTTTTAAACTGCAACATTAACACCCCTCCTTCAAAGAGCTTGCATTGTACTTCCCATCTCCAGGGATCAGGTCCGGCCTGCTGGTTTCCCTGAATCCCTTTATAAATACTTCCTTGATCACACTCCAACAGTACATTAAGTCCTAAAAAAACATTTTTCTAAATTTGTTCCTATCTAACACGCTCATGCACGCTTGATGGAAGTCTAAGCTCCTAGCTCACAAAGCCTAATTTATCCGCTCCCTCCAACCTTTCCTAGGCCGACCCCAACCCCGTCTTTCCTCCACTATAGATTTATACACTCTAGAAGTCATTCTCTTTCGTCCCAGCCTCTCTACATGTCCAAACTATATCAATAACCCTCCTCAGCCCTCTAGATAATAGTTTTGGTAATCCTGCACCTCCTCCTAATCTCAAAAACTACAGATTCTCTGCATTATATTCTTACCACACTTTGCCCTCAGACATGGCATCTCCACTGCCTCCAGCCGTCTCATTGTTGCAACATTCACCACCCATTCCGCACAACCATGAAAGTGCATTGTTATAACTATACTCTCGTACATTGCTCTCTTTGCTTTTATGGATAAAGTTCTTTGTCTCCACAGACTCCTCAGTATACCACTCACCTTTTTCATCTCATCAGTTCTATGATTCACCTCATCTTTCATAGACCCATCTGATGACACGTCCACTCACAAATATCTGAATACATTCACCTTCTCCATACTCTCTCACTCCAATCTGATATTCAATCTTCCGTTACATATTTTTTGTTGTTATCCTCATCACCTTACTCTTTCCTACATTCACTTTTAATTTTTAATTTCTTTTTCATGCCCTAACAAACTTATCCACCAACCTGTGCAACCTCTCTTCAGAATCTCTCAAAAGCAGTGTCATCAGCAAAGAACAACTGTGACAACTCCCACTATGTGTTAGATTCTTTAACTTTTAACCCTCCTCCTTTGCCAACACCCGATCATTCGCTTCTCTTACAACTCCATCTATAAATATATAGAACAACCATGGTGACATCACACACCCTTGTCTAAGGCTTACTTTTACTGGGGAATAATCTCCCTCTCTCCTACATACTCTAGCCTGAGCCTCACTATCCTCGTAAAGAACGTCTAGTTTTGAATAAATAATTTAGAAAGTCGACAAGGAGAATAACGAGAGACTTGTGAATGACTTGTGAACGTTTCGACAGCTAGTGACTTCTTCAGTTCACTGTAGAAATAAACGGTGGAAGATGTGGAGGAGACTGAGGTAATCAGTTCCTCAGTTCATAGACGAGATTGGCTGACAAAAATTTTCCGAAATTAAGATTCCAAAATGTTGCACATGTGCCTTTCTATACATACTCTGAAAACTTTTCCGGGAATTCGAAAGCATCTTCAACGTAGGTTTGTCATTATTCAACAATTTGGTTCCGATTAGATTTTTTTTAGATAATCAATCATTTTGCCGTATCCTACTTAAACATCATGTCCGTCTTCTATATTTGCTGATTCACTAATTGCTGTCCATTAACTAATTGTTCCTGGATAGCGTCGCTGACAATATTAATTACTTTTCCGCAGAGTAACAATATGCGGGTGCGACGCAAGTGTCAGCCTACAACTTTACGTGAACGTGTCACATTTGTGCATATGTGGGTGGGTGGCAAGTCCCTCCGTGCCATTGCTCTATCATCCAGCGTCAGCGTGTCCACGGTGTTCAGGTGGATACACCGCTGGCGGCAGGAAGGAAATGTCAACACGCGACGGAGCAAACACAAACATCTTAAAGAAAATACAACGTGCAGCGTATCGTCTAGTCCTTCAAGATATATACAGCTTCCTACAAATTTGATGCATTACGCACCTCTACAATATTGGTGTGAAGGAAACTACCTCTCACATTACTCTGACTGGACAATACGCCACAATATTCTACACCCTTTCTCAGGTTATATAAAGTTCCTTTCAGAAATACACAAGATCAAAGCTGAAACTAAACTGTCGTTTGTAACTCATTTCCATCATTATTATTAAGAAAGAGAAGCGGATTCATTTTCCGGAAATTCTGATGACTTAATTAGTAGAACAGCGATTAAACAATACGATAAACATTGCATTAATTTATATTTTAGGGAAATGAAAATATGTTTTACTGCTAAATTTTAATATTACTGAATTCTTTGTTAATTTATTATATTAGAGACTTATTAATATGCGAGGAAACACAAGCTTATTGAATTTTACAAGTGAACAGTTGCAGATAATACAATTACTTTTTATCAACAAGATCAAAAAAAGACCTTCCAAAAACCTCGTTACCAACCTGAGTGCAGAAATATTTCATTCAGCATTTTGGAGAAAAAATTATGCAGTGAGGTACATTTGTTAAGCTACGAATATCTGATAAACTGTCGAAATTTGTGAATTGTCTATATGAACAGTTTCACTGCTTCCTGATGCACAGTAAAGGAAGGAGATGAGTACATGTTTCGAGTAACAGACCAGCAATATATCAGCTCCATCGTTTCGTCTAATGATAATACATAAACAAATGATGCGAGATTGTTCCCAAAACTCAGGGTTTTCATGCAGTTAAAAATTCAATGAATTCAGGAGTTTCAACTTCACTGCTTCTTTCTGTATTGAATTCCGCCACTGACCCAGCAGTACGAGGTTAATAGCGGAACGCGGCAGCCTCCCAGAGTGCTAGGCTCGCAATGTGTGTGTGTGTGTGTGTGTGTGTGTGTGTACTCACCTAGTTGTACTTACCTAGTTGAGGTTGCATGGGTCGAGTCCAAGCTCCTGGCCCCTCCTCTTCACTGGTCGCTACTAGGTCACTCTCCCTGAACCATGAGCTTTATCGTACCTCTGCTTAAAGCTATGTATGGATCCTGCCTCCACTACATCGCTTCCTAAACTATTCCACTTCCTGACTACTCTGTGGCTGAAGAAATACTTCCTAACATCCCTGTGATTCATCTGTGTCTTCAGCTTCCAACTGTGTCCCCGTGTTGCTGTGTTCAGTCTCTGGAACATCCTGTCTTTGTCCATCTTGTCAATTCCTCTCAGTATTTTGTAAGTCGTTATCATGTCCCCCCTATCTCTCCTGTCCTCCAGTGTCGTCAGGTTGATTTCCCTTAACCTCTCCTCGTAGGATATACCTCTTAGCTCTGGGACTAGTCTTGCGGCAAACCTTTGCACTTTCTCTAGTTTTTTTACATGCTTGGTTAGGTGTGGGTTCCAAACTGGTGCCGCATACTCCAATATGGGCCTAACGTACACGGTGTACAGGGTCCTGAATGATTCCTTATTAAGATGTCGGAATGCTGTTCTGAGGTTTGCTAGGCGCCCATATGCTGCAGCAGTTATTTGGTTGATATGCGCTGCAGATGTGCCTGGTGTTACACTCACCCCACGATCTTTTTCCTTGAGTGAGGTTTGCAGTTTCTGGCCCCCTAGACTGTACTCCGTCTGCGATCTTCTTTGCCCTTCCCCAATCTTCATGACTTTGCACTTGGTGGGACTGAACTCCAGGAGCCAATTGCTGGACCAGGTCTGCAGCCTGTCCAGATCCCTTTGTAGTTCTGCCTGGTCTTCGATCGAATGAATTCTTCTCATCAACTTCACGTCATCTGCAAACAGGGACACCTCGGAGTTTATTCCTTCCGTCATGTCGTTCACAAATACCAGAAACAGCACTGGTCCTAGGACTGACCCCTGTAGGACCCCGCTGGTCACAGGTGCCCACTTTGACACCACGCCACGTACCATTACTCGCTGCTGTCTTCCTGACAAGTATTCCCTGATCCATTGTAGTGTCTTCCCTGTTATCCCTGCTTGGTCCTCCAGTTTTTGTACTAATCTCTTTTGTGGTACTGTGTCGAACGCCTTCTTGCAGTCCAAGAAGATGCAATCCGCCCACCCCTCTCTCTCTTGTCTTACTGCTGTCACTTTGTCATAGAACTCCAGTAGGTTTGTGACACAGGATTTCCCGCCCCTGAAACCATGTTGGCTGCTGTTGATGAGATCATTCCTTTCTAGATGTTCCACCACTCTTCTCCTGACAATCTTCTCCATGACTTTGCATACTATACATGTCAGTGACACTGGTCTGTAGTTTAGTGCTTCATGTCTGTCTCCTTTTTTAAAGATTGGGACTACATTTGCTGTCTTCCATGCCTCAGGCAATCTCCCTGTTTCGATAGATGTATTAAATATTGTTGTTAGGGGTACACATAGTGCCTCTGCTCCCTCTCTCAGGACCCATGGAGAGATGTTATCTGGCCCCATTGCCTTTGAGGTATCTAGCTCACTCAGAGGCCTCTTCACTTCTTCCTCGGTTGTGTGTACCGTGTCCAGCACCTGGTGATGTGCCCCACCTCTCTGTCTTTCTGGAGCCCCTTCTGTCTCCTCTGTGAACAATTGTTTGAATCTCTTGTTGAATTCCTCACATACTTCACGGTCATTTCTTGTTGTCTCTCCTCCTTCCTTCCTTCCTTAGCCTGATTACCTGGTCCTTGACTGTTGTTTTCCTCCTGATGTGGCTGTATAACAGCTTCGGGTCAGATTTGGCTTTCGCTGCTATGCCGTTTTCATATTGTCGTTGGGCCTCCCTTCTTATCTGTGCATATTCGTTACTGGCTCTACAGCTGCTCTCCTTATTCTCCTGGGTCCTTTGCCTTCTATATTTCTTCCATTCCCTAGCACACTTGGTTTTTTCCTCCTTGCACCTTTGTGTGAACCAAGGGCTCATCCTGGCTTTTTCATTATTCCTGTTTCCCTTGGGTACAAACCTCTCCTCAGCCTCCTTGCACATTGTTGCTCTGTATTCCATCATCTCATTAACTGGCTTCCCTGCCAGTTCTCCGTCCCACTGAACCTCGTTCAGGAAGTTCCTCATTCACGTGTAGTCCCCTTTCTTGTAGCTTGGTTTCATTTGTCCTGGCCTTCCTGCTTCTATCTCTACTTGTAGCTCTACTGTGTATTTGAAGCTCAACATCACATGATCGCTGGCCCCAAGGGGTCTTTCATATGTGATGTCCTCAATATCTGCACTACTCAAGGTGAATACTAAGTCTAGTCTTGCTGGTTCATCCTCTCCTCTCTCTCTTGTAGTGTCCCTTACGTGTTGGTACATGAAGTTTTCCAGTACCACCTCCATCATCTTAGCCCTCCATGTATCTTGGCCCCCATGTGGCTCCAAGTTCTCCCAGTCGATGTCCTTGTGGTTAAAGTCACCCATGATCAGGAGCTTTGCCCCGCATGCATGAGCTCTTCTGGCCACTGCAGCCAGTGTGTCAACCATCGCTCCATTGCTCTCGTCATACTCTTGCCCTGGCCTCCTGCTGTTCTGTGGTGGGTTATACATCACTGCAATTACCACCTTGGGACCTCCAGAGTGAAGCGTTCCCGCTATGTAATCACTTTCTTCTCCGCTGTCTCCTCTCTCCAGCTTGTCAAAATTCCATTGGTGTTTGATCAGCAGTGGAACTCCTCCACCCCCCCCCCCTGTTCCTTCTGTCTTTCCTCAGGATTTGGTATCCCGTTGGAAAGATGGCATCTGTTATCATACCTGTAAGCTTGGTTTCTGTGAGTGCTATGATGTCCGGCGATGTCTCTTTGACTCTTTCGTGCCACTCCTCCCACTTGTTTGTTATTCCATCAGCATTTGTGTACCATACCTTCAGTTTCCTTTCCAACACTGTGGTTTGGGGGGTCTGTGGGGGTGGGAGACCTGGTAGCATACTGTGGGATTCTATGGTTGGGGGTTGGGTGGAAGCTGTGGGTATGGATTGTAGTTTGTGTTGGGATGGTGTGATAGGTTGTGGGATTCTAAGGATAGTTGTGTGTGTGCTTGCCCTTGCTGCTCTGTTCTGCTCTGACTGACCTCTGCTGGTTCCATCCTTGTCTCCTTTCCTAGCTCCTTTCGCTTTTTTGTCCTCTCCATCAGCTGCTGTCGCTCCGTTTGTGTTCTGTCTCTGTCTAGGAACACCTTCCTGTACTCTTCCGAGTTTTTCAACCGTGGTTTCTCTTGGAGGATCCTGTTCCGTACTGTTTCTGTCCTGAGAATCAGCTTGATCGGTCCGTTTCTCCCCTTCAAGTACCCCCCTATTCTCTGAAAATTTACAATCTCTTGTGTTTGTGTGTGTGTGTGTGTGTGTGTGTGTGTGTGTGTGTGTGTGTGTGTGTGTGTGTGTGTGTGTGTGTGTGTGTGTGTGTGTGTGTGTGTGTGTGTGTGTGTGTGTGTGTGTGTATGTGTGTGTGTGTGTGTGTGTGTGTGTGTGTGTGTGTGTGTTCGTGTGTGTGTGCGTGTGTGTGTGTATGTGTGTGTATGTGCATGTAATTGTATATATGTGGGGGCTTTGTGTATGTGTGAGTACGAGGGTGGTTTCTGTTTATATGAGCCGCTAACAGTTAGTAGGCTGTGTGCCTTTGTGTGTACTTGTGTTTATGCATATGTGTGGGTATGTGTGTGCTTATGAGTCACTTTGTATGTACACATCTTGTGTGCTAAATTACTCCGTCAGTTCTAAAAACCTTTTTTGTACTGCTCCTACCCTTTTTTGGCAGCTATGTTACTGTATGTTTGTTTACAGGCAGATTTGTCTGACTTAAGTGGATGCTCGCACACTCACTTGTGTGTGTGTGTGTTGGCCTACATGTGGTGACCCAAACTTTTCTACCAACCTTTTCTTATTTACTAAATGCTAAGTCATCTATGAATGATATATATATTCAGCTCCCCCCCAGCTACCAGTGATGCAGGGCCCAATGATAATCACACATGCAACCATAAAAAGGCGATTTGTTCCATCACGGTTGGCAGAACTGTCATCTGAGATCCCGGCTCTGTTGTGGCCTCATGATGATTTTTGTTGTGATGGCACTACTGACCCCCTGGTTCCCCATTGGTTTCTTCTTCTCTATAATTATTGTAGTCACATTAACCTAGTTAATGTGAATCGGTTTGAACTATGCTATCAGGTGAAGAATTTAAACTCATATTCTCCACACTTGTTTCAGGAAAACACCAGAGTCCCGAGAATACTGGATATTTTCCCGTAGATTTTTTCTTTTTGTTCCACTCACTGTGATTCTTTTCTTACTCACTAACTCATCTATCCTTATTCCCATCTCTTTGAATGCTTCATTATTCACTACATCATCTATCCTAATCTCTTATCTCACTGGCTTGGGTCATATTTATTCCATTTGAATTTGCAGTTACTGGCTTCTGGTAACACCCACACCCGGCACTAGGCATCCGCCTCTCTCTCCTGACACTGATTTCACTTTCAAGTTTTTTATATGAATTGTAGACCTCACCTCTCTTTTCTGATTTAGGGCAATTGTAATTCACTGCTCGGATTGTTCACTGACACTAACAGCTTTTGTCATCCTTCTAATGACCTTTGCGGGACAAAAACCACTAAAGATTCACGAGCACTATATGATGCTGTTACTCCCGCCGATGTGTGTGTGTGTGTGTGTGCGTGTGTATGATTGCATGTGTGTGTGTCTGTACTCACCTAATTGTGGTTGCAGGGTTCAAGACATAGCTCCTTGCCCCACCTCTTCACTGGTCACTACAAGGTCCACTCTCTCCCTGCTCAATCAGTTTTATCATATGTGGCATGGAAAGAGTACATACCCTTCATTCGGCGCACGTACACACCCTCATTGAAAGGCTATCTCCCCCAACCAGCGAACCAGGCACTAAGGGTTGATGATAGGGCCCCATCGTTCAATCAGTACCCAGGTTCCAGCCTATGAGAAGATGGTTTTGGCAAACGCAGAGGTGTTGTGGGTACCACTCGCCTGTCTACCCTTCTCATTCCCATTCTAGAGCTGGTTGAAGCACGGTCTGCTCTCTAGTGGCTTCTATTCTGCCTTGTTTACCGTGGAGTGCACTAATACCTATTGTTGTACATAGTGTATATAGTGTACATAATTCTGTTCTTACTTAGTGAAGGATAATGTAAGTCAAAAGTTTTTCTGCTGTGTTTATTTTCCTCCCTTTACACCCAGGATAACAGGCCTTTGGACTCCTGGGATGTAATATCATACCTCTTCTTAAAGCTATGTATGGATTCTGCCTCCACTACATCACTTCAAATTGTTTCACTTCCTGACAACTCTGACTGAAAAAGTACTTACTAAAATCTCCAGTGGTGGCCCCTTGTTGCTGTGTCACAGCTCTTAAATTTTCTGTCTCTGTTCACCTTGTCAATTCCTCTCAGTATTAGCTATGTCGTTATCAAAGACCATACCACGTTGAACGCACTGCTTCTCGTCCGATCTGCAAAGTTAAACAACGAGTCCTGGTCTCAGACCTAGCCGCGGGGGTGTTGACTCCCGAAACCCTTTCCAAGTATACTCCAGGTATCACATCCCTCCTATCTCTCCTTTCCTTCACTGTTTTCAGGTTGAGTTTCCTTAATGTCCCCTAGTAGGACAAATCCCTCAGCTCAGGGTCTGGTGATGTTTGACCAAGTGTGGGTTCCTTACTGGTGCTGCATGCTTCATTATGGACCCGACGTACATGGGGTACAATGTAGTGAATGATTCCTTACATGTCGAAACGTTATTACAAGGTTTGCCAGGCGGCCATATGCTACTACAGTTATTCAGTTGATATAGGCCTCAGAAGATGTCCCTTTCCTTGATTGAGTCTTGCAGCCTTTGACATTTTAGGTTGTACTCCATCTGCGTTCTCCTTTGTCCTACCACAAGCTTGAAAACATTGCACTTACTGGGGTTAAACTCTATGAGCCATTTCTTGGACCAAGTTGCGGCCTTAGCAGATCCCCTTATAGGCTTACTTGATCCTTCTGCTTGTATTCTCGTCGTTAGTTTTACACCTTCTGCAAACAGGGATATTTCTTACTCTATCCCATCGGTCATGTCATTCATATATACAATAAACAACACCGGACCTAGGACTGACCCTTTTGGAATCCCACTCGCCACAAGCACCCACAATGACTCCTCCTCTTGTGTACACAAACGTTGTTTCCTTCCTGTAAGGTATTCCCTGAAACATTGTAGTACTTACTCTCCTCTTCCTGCCTGCTCCTCTAGCTTTTCAACGAGTCTCTTATGTGATACACTGTCGAAAGCGTTCTTAAAGTCCAAGAAAATGCAGTTTACCCATCCCAATCTATCCTGTCCTGTTTCCCTGACCTTGTCACCGAATTCCAGTAAGTTCATAATGCAAGATTTCCCTTCTTTGAAACCGTGCTGGTTGTCATGTATTTGTCTATTCCATTCTATATATTCCACTACTTTTTTTCTTAATAATGTTCTCCACAATTTTACATGCAATACGTGTCAGCAATACTGGTCTGCAATTTAGTGCAGTCTGTCCATTTCCTAACTTAAAAATCGGGATTACATTTGCTGTCTTCCGGACCCCAGGCAATTTCCCTGTTTTGAGAGTTGTTGAAGATTGTTGTTAGTGGCACACAGTGCATCTGCTTCTTCTCTGAGGATCCAAGGAGAGATATTATCTGGGACCACCGCCTTCGAGGTATATAGTTCCTCTAGCAGTTTCTTCACCTCCTGCTTGGTCGTGTCCAGCACTTGCTGGTTCACTCTACCAACTCTCTCTCTCTCTCTCTCTCTCTCTCTCTGCACTGTGAATACGTCCCTGAATCTTGAGCTGAGCTCTAAATGTACTTAGCCGTCGTTCCCTATGAGCTCCCGTCCTTCCTTCCTCAGCCTGATTTCCGTGTCCATGACTGTTGTTTTCCTTCTGATGTAGGTCAGATTTTGCTTTTGATACTATGTCATTCTTGTACTGATGCTGGGCTTATCTCTTTATCCGTGCAAATTCGTTTTTGGCTCTTCAGGTCAACTCTCTGCTTTTCTGGGACCTTTGCCTTCTATATTTTTTCCATACTGTACCTTGCTTGGTTTTGGTTTATCCACACTTCCTGGTAAACTATGGGCTCACTTTGGTCTTCCCTTTGTTTCTGTTGCCCTTTGGTACGATCCAGTCCACTGCATCCCTGCACTTTGCGGTTACCTGTTCCATCATTTTGTTTACTATATTTCCCTATAGCTTGCTTGCCCGCTGCACCTCATGTAGGAATCACCTCATACTTGTGTAGTCCCCCTTTTTTGGTATTGTGGCTTCTGTCCTTCTCATGTTGCTTCACTCACCATTGTTAACTCAAATCTGAAGACCCTGTGGTCATTAGTGCTTACGGGTCTTTCAGGTATGATATCCCCAATGTTTGAACTGATCAAGGTGAGTATGAGATCTGGGTGTGTCCTTATGTTGGTACATGACGTTTTCCAGTACTGCCTCCAGCATCTTGGCTCTCCACATCTCTGGTTCCACGTGTGGCTCCAGATTTTCCCAGTCTTCTTCTTGTTGAAATCCCCCACGATGAGTAAGTCTACCCTGCTCATGTGGGCTCTTCTGGCAACCTTGGCTAGTGTGTCCACCATCACTTAGCTGCTCTTACTGTATAGTGTTTCAAATATATAGCCATGTCTTTGAGTCTACCCAAAGGAGATACACCTGTGGGAGAAAATTACATCTATATTAAACGACAAGACTGTCATGATTTCTAAGAAAACATGACATCCTTGAATAACAGCATGGAGTCAAAGATACAAATAAAGGAACATTTTGACAATGTTACAGACTGTTCAGAAACGACAGACTAAATAGGCAACATGGGGGAGAGGGGCTGGTCTGTAAGTCAGAGTCGCTCATTTGCTCACACCTACTAAACACCTGAAATGTAGTTGAAGTTTTGGCAGTAAAGATCGAAAAACCAAAAGCTTTTCATTGTGGTTGTATGCAAGCCTCTGAATGCAACTTAACAACAATTCCAGAAAAAGTTTTGAAAATTAACCACTGTCTGGAAAATCTCCCAACTCATGCTCCAAACAACTTGCTACTGGGGGATTTCAGATTGAGACACCTAAAAATGGAGGAGTTTAGCAAATAATGTGTTAGGAGAGATGACCCTAGCAGACAGCTAAGATTAAAACTCGCACACACACGAGCTATTAACTCTCTGCACCAAATTCACCTTGAACCAGCAAATAATAGAGCCTAAAAGATTAAAAAATTTTCTGGACCTAACAACGACGATATGATATGTAATATAACCTTATCCAAGACAATACACTCAGATCACAACATAATAGAAGCGCAAACATGTATGCGTAGGACTGCTGACCAGCAAAATGTGATCGGTTATGAGTGTGCACTCACAAAATTAAATTTCAGTAACAAAAATATACCATATGAGCAAGTCAACCATATCCTAAATGAAACAAGCTGGATGCGAACCTTTGCCTAGAGAAAATAATTCTCTTGCACTTGAGGTCTGCTCAAGGCACATTCCATTACGAAAGAGAAAGGGAAGATGTGAACTTGAAAGAGAGAGACGCTCCCTTTACAGGCGAAGGCGAAGAATCACAGAGCTGCTGAGAAGGGCTAGTATATCTGAAATACGAATGGAGGCACTTGTCAGAGAAACAGCAAATATCGAACTTAAGCCATAAAAGAAATTGTAAGAAATCAATAATACTTCTCTAATGCCTCATCAAAGGGAAAAACAACATCCATTATTGGACCACTGCTTTGACGAGATGGGACATTCACTGATGACAGCAAAGAAATGAGTGAGATACTAAAGTCCCAACATGACTCAGTGTTCAGCGAGCCGTTAACCAGACTAGGGGTCGACAAAATAAATGATTTTTTTTTATGAATTAGACCCTAAATTTGGTTATTTCAACAATCTCTGATATTATCATTACATCACAAGACTACGAAAAGGCAATTAATGACTTGCTCATGCACTCTACCTCCGACTCGGACTCGTGGAACTCTCCGCGTTCATCAAGAACTACAAGAAGCTCCTGTCATGCGCCATCAGTATTTTATGGAGAGGGAGCGTGGACACAGGGGTCATCCCACATTCACTAAAACAACAGACATAGTCCCACTCCACAGAGGTGGCAGTAACGCAATTGCAGAGAACTACAGACCGATAGTGCTAACATACCATATAATAAAAATCTTTTGAAAGGGTTCTAAGAAGCAAGATCGCCAGCCACCTAGACACCCATCAGTTATACAATCCAGGGCAACACGGGTTTAGAGCAGTTAGCTCCTGCCTGTCCCAGCTACTGAACCAATATACAAGGTCCTGGATGCCTTAGAGGATAAGAAAAATGCAGATGTTGTTTACACAGGCTTTGCGAAAGCCTTCGACAAATGTGACCATGGTGTAATAGCGCACAAAATGCGTGATGAAGGAATAAGAGGAAAAGTTGGTAAATGGATCTATAACTTCTAAACAAATAGAACACAATGAATAATAGTAAACAGAGTGAAGTCTGAGGCAGCTACAGTGAAAAACTCTGTTCCACAAGGCACAGTATTTGTTCCCATTCTGTTCCTCATCCTCATATCCGACATAGACTTTTGCGGATGACACCCAAATTGCCATGACAGTGTTCTCCGTCGAAGACACTGCAAGACTCCAAACACACCTCAACCAAATCATTAATTGGTCTCAGAAAACAATATGAAGTTCAATGAATAGAAGTTTCAACTACTCAGGTATGGAAAACTCCAGAAAATTAAAACTGTGTCTGAGTATACAACAAATTCTAACCACTCAATAGAGGAAAAAAATAATATGAAGGACCTGGGAGTGATAATATCAGAGGATTTCACCTTCAAAGACCACAACAATGAATCTTCTTCATCTGCTAGATAAATGACAGGATAGATAATGAGAACCTTGAAAACTAGGGACGGCAAGCCCATGATGTTTCTCTGCAAATCACTTGTTCTCTCAAGGCTAGAATATTGTTGTACACTGCCTCCTACAAACAGGCGAAATTGCTGACCTAGAGAGTGCACAGAGAACTTTCATGACACACATAAGAATGATGAATCACCTATATTGCTTTGAACGGTTAAGGTCCCTTGATTTCTATTCCTTGGAATGCAGGCGAGAAAGATACTTAACAATATACACTTGGAAAATCCTAGAGGGATTAGTACCAAACTTGCACAAGAAAATCACCCCCTACGAAAGCAAAAGACTCAACAGGAGATGCAGCATCCCCCCAAAGAAAAGCTGGGGCGAAACGTGTCGACCTGGAGGGTCTACCAGGAGGGTATTCCGGGGATCAACGCCCCCGTGGCCCGGTCCATGACCAGGCCCAGGAGACACAATAAGTGTCAGGGGCCCAAGATTATTCCACTGCCTCCCAGCATACATAAAGGGGATAACGAATAGACTCCTGGCTGTCTTCAAGAAGGCACTGGACAGGCACTTAAGGTAAGTACCTGATCAGTCGGGCTGTGGTTCTTATGTCGGTTTTCGTGCTGCAAGCAGTAACAACCTGGTTGATCAGACCCTGATTCACCAAGAGGCCTGGTCTTAGACCGGGCCGCGGGGAGCTTTGACCCCCATAACCCTCTCCAGGTATACGCCAGATATTTGCTACCCCTCTGAATAGTCCTCTCATCTCCTCAAAACTCCATGGTTTTCGGTGAGCGATTCAACTCTTTTTCATCCTTGTCAACCCCAGTCTTTCCTCAGGATGTGATAACCGGGCAGGAAGATTGCATTTTTATCGCTTGTATTTGCTTTGTATCTGCTATTGCTATGATTTACTGGGATTCTCAGTGACTCTTTCCTGCCACTCCTCACTCTTATGTGTAATTACATCTACATTGGAGTACCATACAGTATCTGTATTCCGGAAGGTGGGAAAGGTTGAGGCTGGTTGTAGGTGTGGAATGCAGGTTTGGATATTATGGAAGTGTGCTGGAGTGGCAGTATTAGTGCTGTGGGGCGGGGAGCAGGGGCTGTGGGTTTGGAGTATGGCTAGGCTCTTTCTATTGTTTGGTTGGTGTTGCATGGTAGGATTTGAAGGGATACTGTGGGTGATTGTGTTTGCTGTTCCCTTCGAAAGTGTGATTTCCTGTCTGCCAGTACATGTCCTGTCCTCTCTTCCTGCCTCTGGTGCTATCTTACCCTTTCTCTCTGTTTTTTTTTTTTTTTTTTTTTTGCCGCGGTTGAAGTACACTCACTGTTATTTTTGAAAACCCTTAAACAGTGGCTAGTGCTGCAAGATTGTGTAATATCGTTTCTGACTTGAATACTTGAGTGTGTATGCGTGTGATCACCTATTTGTGGATGGAGGGGTCGAGCCACAACTCCTGGCCCTGCCTCTTCGCTGGTCACTACTAGGTTCACACTCTCCCTGCTTCATTATCTTCGTCGTATCTCTTCTTAAAAGTACAATTTTCGTGTGTAATCTTTCTCTGGAAAGTCGCATTGCAAGATCCAGAACAAAAATAATTCGCACATAGGAAACTGAAACTAAAATTTCCAGCATCCAACATCAATAAGACACTCTTCGTTCTTTAGACATCAAACTAACTTATCGCATAACTAACGCTTTTTGAAGTAATTATGTTCGTTTCTCTCCTCTTGCCACTTAATCTTCCAAAGTTTTCCCTGTTTCCTGTTCTTCTTGTCTTCTCTAATACCTTGGAGAAACTGGCCTCTCATTCTCTGACATACTTGCAGAACGCGAAAAATATGTTAGCCTTACCGACACTAACAGTGCTCTTTACTTACAAGGTAGAGATCACTGCTATCCCGTTACCTGGTCCTCTGGTAAAACTGTCGTCTACCCTTCTTCTAGCCTTCACAGACGTCGTCTTGTTGAAGCATCCCTTATAAACAAAATTCCTAATGTGAATCTCGGCTCTGCCTTTTTCTCTGTAGATGCGTTCCTTTCGTATTTCATTGTTAAATGCATGAAACTTCAGAACACTCTTGACTTAACCTGATCTTTATATCCTTCACTTCATCCCTCTTTTTCTTTCCCATATTTTCATTGCATGTCTTGTCTTTTGCGGGTGGGTTCTGTTCCATGTGATTTTGTGGTGCAGGCATTTTGCTCTATCCCCTCTGGCCATTAGCTTCTCTGTCTTCAAGTTATGTTCTAGAATTTGTATTGAAAAAGCCACTGGATGGCGAAACGTCTACAATAAAGATACCCAGATGTTGCACATGTGTCTTAATCTCAACTTGTCGGTATTATATACCATTCGTACACAACACATTAGCTTCTCTGCACTCTTGTTCCTCAGACTACCCCTAGTATCAAACGCCAGTATTGCAACTACTACTACTACCATTTCTTAGCTAAAGTTCTATCACTGCTGCACTATTTCTAATACTACTACTATTATTACTACTGCTACTACTATTATTACTACTACTACTAGCTACCACCACTAATACTACTATATTACTATATTACTGCTCCTTCCTACAAATGTATCTCCCTTCCTCCGGCCGCCTCTCATATATATTATGGCTTTTTTTCTAATGTTCTTCTCTGTGAAACCACATAACAGTTCAAGTAAGATAGTAACGCCGTAATAATTTTTTGTTTTTAGACTGCGAGTTATTTGTATGTTGTTCCCGTCACGGTATTGTGCCTTTTTATTCTTGAAGATCTTCCGTGTCCTGAATGTGTTAATGGAAGCGTTGTTCTTGATCGTCACTCAAAACTCCAAGAATTTTGATATAAAGAAGAATATAGTCAGCAACATGTGACACCCCGTCTTTTTTATTTACATTGAGAAGGTTCTGAAATCTATTTCTTTGTGCTGGACACTTGCAGTTACTGAAACAGCTTCGACATATCCCTCTGAAACTCAGCCACGCTTTTAATTTTAATATATTGAGGCTTTCGTTGAACCCTCCTTTCTCTAGGACCTCACTGATTTGAGGACTAATAAAACTTATCTTCTTTAATTTCGTAGGACTGACTTCAAAAATTTATCAGAATTATATTGAAACCCTCGCTTTAATATTATGCTTTAACATAATGTTTCATTAATGTGGAAAGGAGGCAGGAAAATCTTCAATGCATCATCTAATGAAACACTGTGGACACTGCTCTTATCTTGCTCGTTTGTGGTCCTGTTCTTCCTGATCACTCACGTGTATTGTAATCTCCACTATCATGACTATACCATAGGCATACGAAACATCAATATTCTGAGAAATCTTCTTTTAATCCTAGTAATGTACCAATGATTTGAGATCACAGATGTTCTATTCATATGTGCAGCACTGGACTGCATCGAAGTGTATTCTCACATTATCAAACTTCTCCTTTAGATGGACGGAGTGGACGACCTGAATGCACGCCTTCGCTTTGAGGAATCGGTGATCAGTGGCCAGTTTAATGCAGTGTTTCTGTGTCGAGTTAATAAAAAAAAACTGACATCATGGCATCAGAAGGGACTGTCTTGTGTAAAGAATGTTGCCAAATCAATATTTCGTTTCGGATAATGACATATTAAAATATTCTTCTCAAGAGTTTTTGTTTGACTGCTCAGGACCTGGAGAAAAATCACGGATATAGGTCAATCGCCCACGAGCTTCCATATCGTCCTTTGAAGCAACTAATCCATCCTTTGGAGGAAACAGAATCGGCAACGTGTCATCGTGAGGGACTGGTCCGCGCAACAAATCCCGGTTCGAATGAACGATAGGAAATTCGTTCTTCGCGGACACTACGTATATTCACTTTTCATAAGTAACAGTCGGCGTGATGGTTTCTTGCTTCCATCCATATGGGAATGATGAGGGCATCGAAGCATTCTTTTGACTGAAACATTCATTACATTCATACGAACAAGTGGTACAGATTACATGTGGCGCCCACACATATTGCCCGCCTAATTGACAACTGCATTCTAGCAAATTTACTTCAGTCATCGTGAATTTATTGTTGTGATATAGGTGTACATAAACCGTAATGTGTAACAGAAATTTTCGAAGTGATTTCCACACGTTTGAGGAATGCTGAAGATTGGATTGATAACAATAGAAAAGATCACAAAAACGTCCTGAAACAAAAAGAAAATATCATCACTCTGTGCATCATTAAGACTGCACCAGGATTATCAAGATAATAAATTAAAACACTTAAACTAAATATTCATGAATAAGCATAGAAGACACTGGGCAGTTCGGAGGATCAGTACTGGACTTACCTCTAGACGACTGCGAGAGGCACACTTACAGTTACTAAATGAACGAGATTTTCGTTCTGTTGACCCATAAGTGTTTAACTCAAAAAAATTCCCCAAAATTATTTTCTTTTGCTGATTTTCGTTAAACGTTGTACAAATGATGTTGGTTTCTACGTATTTTCGATAAGCAATCCGCTTTTTACGTTCCTTACATATATACAAAAATAAATCTATTAATACACCAAATAAACATCTCAGTTTAAAATTCTTTGGCTAATGTTTTTATTATTATTATATTACACAACATTTAAACCATAATTTTAATATAATGCTTTAATAAACAATGATTAAAATATTTTAAAATATTTTCTATTCAATGGTATTCTTTTTAATTCCTTTTATTCTAATAAATGCCAACAATCTGAGAATCTTTTGAATACATGTTGGAAAGAAAGATTTACCAAACCGTCCCCTCTTTCAATAATATTTTTAACAGAGGTGCAACTCATAATACCTTTAGATACCATGTGTGTTCTCAAATTCTGTCTGCGCCTCTTAGAAGGCCTGAATGCATATAGTAAACCTGAGTTACGTCTGAGACGGCATTTTAAAGTTTTCCTACCTGAAGCCTCGTAGGTTATTAGTCACATACTTCCATTGACATTCATATCTTATCAGCGACGTAAGGTAAATGAATGAATGATTCATCATTCCATATGTTTTAAGACAACAAATCAGATTTAACGAATATTTTCATTGTTTAATGTACCTCAAGCACAAAACAATATTTACTTAAAACAATTATAGAAAAAAATATAGTTAGTATTTGAATCTGTCACGAACGTGCAAGTGTATATAATGAAAACACAATCAAGCCAAACATTTTGCAGCAAATTATTGGGTTTCAAATGAGTCCACTCTGACCATCCAGAGTTGTTACACAGTGGAGAAAGAGAAAATGAGGTGTTCATTTCCGACCAACCCTGCCTTAGTTACTGACTGGTGAGAGCAAACACACACACCAAATAGACACACACAAACAAACACGCACACACACACACATACACACAGTGTAGGTATTGATTAAATAACACTCGCTCGTGGTTACATAATATATATACTGTTCGTGGAGGCTAGTACATCAAACGGGGAGTAGAATGAAATTAGCTCAGAGGTACCCATACCACCGTATATCCTCGGATCAAGGTAAAACACCTACCTCTGCTGGGTGCTTGATTCTTGTAGGATTTGGTGGTCCTGGAGGTTAGGGCGTCATGTGATTTTCGCTCACCATGAGGCGAGCCCAAACAACATGGGTCCGAATCTTCCGCTAGCTGCAGTGTTGTTATTGATTAAATATCTCTCGTTCGTGGTTACAATAATGTGTGTGTGTGTGTATATATATATATATATATATATATATATATATATATATATATATATATATATATATATATATATATATATATATATGTAAATGTATATATATACGCAAAACAACCACGGGGGGAGTAGAATGATAGCTCTAGGCCTTTCGTTTTGCAATCAACACATCATCAGGAGCTTGTAAAACTGCAGAAAAGAGGAGAATGTCCGAGCAAGTACATTCCTAAAGGACGTTTTCACTGGAGTGAGTGAGGGAGGTAGAGTGAGGGAGAGAGAGAGAGAGAGAGAGAGAGAGAGAGAGAGAGAGAGAGAGAGAGAGAGAGAGAGAGAGAGAGAGAGAGAGAGAGAGAGAGAGAGAGAGAGAGAGAGAGAGAGAGAGAGAGAGAGAGAGAGAGAAAGAGAGAGAGAGAGAGATAAACAGATAAATAGATAGAAGGGTACAGGAAGTGCCCATAGGCATACCAGTGCCCATAGCCAGAAGGATGAATAATAATGCATTAGAAAAATCCCACAAGTATTGATATTGTAATAGCATAAACGATAGTAACGTGGCAATAAAAAAAATCAGTTATATTTTGCAGTGATATCAGTAACTTTACATACATAAATAAATCCTCAGTGATATAAAATTCACTGGCAATTATGGAGTAACCACCCACTCGGATAAGGTGTCCATTTAATGGGATGAGAAAACGGGAACATATAAAGAGGGAAGCATCTGTAATAACAAGGAGACGGCAACAGTTATTCAACCCGCATAATCCTGAGCAAACTCTGGTTCAACCTGACTCAAGAAATCGTAATGACACGATTGCAAACAAACCATACCCCCGGCAGGGATTGAACCCGTCGCGTTAGCCACTAGACCAGCTAGCCACAATAAGATTCATCCAACTAGATAAATAGATAGAAGGGTACAGGAAGTGCCCATAGGCATACCAGTGCCCATAGCCAGAAGGATGAATAATAATGCATTGGAAGGATGAATAATAATGGTCTATTTCAACCTTCTGAAAATGCAGGAAAAATAGCCCCTAATTTCACGCTTTCCCGTGGGTGGCTACTCCATGATTGCCATTGACTTCTATATCACTGACGATTTATATATGTATGTACAGATACCGATATCATAGCAGAATAAGAGGCATGTAGAATATCCTGCACGAGGTTCAGTGAGACAGAGCACTGGCAGGGAAGTCAAGAAATTGAATGATGGAATATGTGAGAACAATATACGAAGATGAGAGGTTTGTGCCCAAGGGTAACAGAAATAATGAGAAGACCGGGATGAGCCCTTGGTCCACTCAAAGGTGTAGAGAGGTCAAAACCAAGTGTGCTAGAGAATGGAAAAATTATAGAAGGCAAAGGACACAGGAGAATAAGGAGAGCAGTCATAGAGCCAAAAATGAATATGCAATGGAGAGTAGTGAGGCTCAATGACAATAAGAAAATGACCGAAAGCTGTTGCACAGCCACATCAGGAGGAAAACAGTAAAAGACAAGGTTAGCAGGCTGAGGAAGGAAAAAAGGAAGATCACAAGAAATGACCAAGAAGTATGTGAGGAGCTCAACATGAGATTCAAAGAAGTGTTCACAGGGGAGACAGAAGGGACTCCAGAAAGACGAAGATCTGGGGTACACCATCAAGTGTTGGACACAATACATACAACCGAAGAAGAAGTGAAGAGGCTGCCAAGCTAGCTAGATACCTCAAAGGTGATGGGGCCGGATAACATCTCTCCATGGGTCATGAGAGAGGGAGCCGAGGCACTATATGTACCACTAACAACAATCATCAACACCTCTATAGATACTGGGCAACTACCTGAGGTATGGAAGAGAGCAAATAAAGTTCCAATTAAAAAAAAAAGAAATGAGACAGACACGAAGCACTAAAAAACAAACCAGTGTCACTAACATGTATAGTATGCAAAGCATGGAGAAGATTATCAGGAGACGTGGTAGAGCACCTAGAATGGACAAATCTTTGGACGAAGACCTACTTCGACTAGTATATGGTACCAGTATGACCCCGCCTCCCCCTGCTTCGCCTCGCCTAACTAGAGTACTGAAGCCACGTCTACGGACCTATGCTGTACATTCTACAAGACTGATGGACTGAGCACATCGACTACAGGCTGAGGGACTGATTACCTCAAACCCCTCCTCTCCTTACACCTTTCTTCTTTGTATTGGACCGATGAAGCCACTGTGTGGCGATACGTTTCCTAAATAAATATTCCCCTATATTTTATAAGTGTCTCAATCTTCAGTATAAATTCTCTTAATTTGCTTATAATTCGGGTTTTCTTTTTTACAGTAATGAGCTGGAAAATACTGATGATTAATGTGACACTTGTGTACCTCGTACCTGGCTGTGTGTCGGAAGGAGTCACACATCTTTCACGATTTGTTGGTGAGAAAAACCATTCTATTCTGTTGCTTTTCTGGAACTTAGGCCAAGATGATTTAAAATAATTATTGTGGTATTTTTGTATTTATTTTAATGTGAGATTTGTATATAAATTTGATATTTAATGACTCAATTACACTGGCCTGCAGACATAATGAAAAATATACTTCATTAATTGTAATGTTTAAATATTTTTCAGTATGCTTCTTCAGGACAGCTATAAATTTTGGATTTCCAAGTCTCTCTCACGTAACTCTTCTATAGAGAATATATACATGTCGTGCCGATTAAACAGATTCTGCAACTTTGACCTATTAGAAGAATGATTTTTTTTTTTTGCATTAAGTCAGCGGAAATGAATCTTAACATAACATAAAAATATATATGATCGATTTTAAGTAATAATTAATAAATTTAAATGATCTATGCTATGCATAAAGGAATCTAGCTAAAAAAAAGTATACTTCATTTTAAGTTAGGTTATGCAAGGCATCCAAGTTAGTTTTCACCCCAAAATATAATACAGTATATATATCACTGTCAGTGAAAATAAAATCAGTCTGCAGTAAACTGTTTTGGTAAAGATCAATTTTTAGGGGAGCTTTGTTTGTTCGGCAAGTTCGGTTTATTGGAACAATATATATACATTAATTGTGTTCGTTAACCTGAACTGGATTGTTTGCCCTATTTAACAAAGGTCTACTATCTTTTCTTTATTTATTACAAGTACATGTACAAGGTATACAGTCCTAGCTGACAACAATGACATACTACTGTGTAGAAAGTCCCTTGTTATGCTCCGCATTTCGGACAAATTAGGTCAGTGTCCCAGGATGCAACCCACACCAGTCGACTAATACCCAAGTACCCAGTTTACTGATGGGGAACATACACAACAGGTGGAAAGAAACACGTCCAATGTTTCTACTCTGGCTGGGAATCGAACCCAGGCCCTCGCCGTGTGAAGCGAGAGCGTTAACCACCAGAGCCCTATGTAGAATAAGGAGAGTGATATTTTTTTCCATAAATCAGCTGAAGTCAATCTGAGAATAAAGAAAAAATATGCATATTTAATTTCAAATAATATTAAATAAACTTAAATTGTCCTATTTTATATATAGCATAGTTTAGTTAAAAAAACTGGGTTAGTTTATTGGAGGCTAAGTGAATTTTTTAAGATATTTTAGGTACAAAAGTTAAAGCCTTTTAATTATTATCAGTGAAAACAATTAGCTGCCATTCTGTAACAGAATTTCTTTAAAAGTTAAATTTTTAAGGGAATTTGACCTATTCGGTATGAGAAGTGCGCGCACGTACGCACACACACACACACACACACACACACACACACACACACACACACACACACACACACACACACACACACACACACACACACACACACACACACACACACACACACACACACACACACACACACACACACACACACACACACACACACACACACACACACACACACACACACAGGAACATCAGAAACAAATGAGGGGACTACAGACAATGAAGGAGCTAAGCTATATGCAAAGCCTAACAGACAATTGCAGTGACCAGGAACAGCTGAACAGGAAAGATAGACCACTGAGCACAGGGGCATCAAGCCGGGAAGGGAGTGAAGGAAGGAATGCTTCAATGGAAGGAACTAAATCACCTCAGAGGATGCAAAGGGAGAAAGAGTGGAAGGAAGAAAGGGAGAGGTCAGTTTTTGTCAACGGGCTCCAGGAACTCAAAGGGGTAACTTATGGTGAAAGGAAACAGGAGGAGAAAAAAGCGATTGGAAGTATCCTGAAAGCAATAGGTGAGGACAACATGACCCAGTTGACAAATTTTTGGAGAACTGGGTGGTTTGCAAGAGGAAGAAAACAGCCTGTCAAAGTAATTTTCATTGCAGAATTAGCTCGGACCAGGATCCTGCAGGAGAAAGCACGGCTAAAGGACAAACCGGAGTAACAAAGAGTGTACCTCGATCGAGACAGAACACGAGAAGAAACGATGATACTGAAAGAGAGGATGCAAAGAATGAGAGGAACGAGAGGCAGTAACAGAGATGAGCAGGAGAACCCAGACCCAGGTGGAGGAGCAAACACACCCTCCTCCAGAAACACCTACAGAAGAAATCCAACTATGACAACCCCAGTGCAAATGAACAATCTAAACCAAAACCAACAGCCTGTTCCCTCTGTCCCCACACCCCTCAGCAGAACCCCCACCCCTACTGCAATCCCCTATGGGCACTCTGCCCCCAGCCCCCTTATCACAAACCCTACCTACACTGCAACCCCCCATAGTCCCCCGCCAGGGCGTCCGCTCCCCCAGCCCCAATATTCACCCCAGACCATAGTTTTAGAATAGAAGTCTAAGGTTTGGTACATGAACAAGGATGGAATAACGAATGAATGTGAGGAGTGGCATGAAAAAATCAGTGAGATGTCTCCGACATCTTAGCAGTCACAGAAACGAAACTCATTCAGACAATACAAAATGCAATCTTCCCACTGGAATATCAGATCCTGAGGAAAGACAGAAGGAGCAGAGGGGGAGGAGGGGGTTGCACTGCTCATTAAAAACCGACGGGGATTTGAGGTAATGGAAGGAATGAACGAGATTGGAGAATGGGATTAAAATATTAAATAGTAGGTACATTTCAGTCTGGGGACCATAAGGTAGTCATTGCAGTGATTTATAACCCACCACAGAACTGCAGGAGGCCAAGACAGGAATATGAAGATAGCAACAGAACGATGGTGGGCACACTAGCTGAGGTGGCAAGAAGAGCTCACTCAAGCAGAGCAAAGTTACTGGTTATGGGCGATTTCAATCACAGGGAGATCGACTGAGAAAACCTGGAGCCACATGGGGGTCCCGAAACATGAAGATCCATGATGATGGATGTGGTACTGGAAAACCTCATGCATCAACATGTGAAGGACACTACCAGAGAGGAGATAAGAGGATGAACCAGCAAGATTGGACCTTGTGTTCACCCTGTGCAACTCAGGTAATGAGGATATCACATGAGAGGCCCCTTGGACCTAGTGATCACGTGGTATTGAGTTTTGAATACAAAAAGTTACAAGTAGAGAGGGTAACAGGAGTTGAATGGGAAAAGCTAAATTATAAAAGGGGGGACTACACATGTACGAGGAACTTACTGCAGGAGCTTCAGTGGGACAGACAATTGGTAGGAAAGTCAGTAAACGAAATGATAGAATACGTAATAAAAAAAATGTAAGGATCCAGAGGAAAGGTTTGTTCCCAAGGGCAACAGAAATAATGGGAAGATCAGAACGAGCCCTTGGTTTGCCCAAATGTGTAGGGAGGCAAAATCTAAGTGCACTAGAAAATGGAATAAGTACAGAAGGCAAAGGACCCAGGAAACTAAGGAGATTAGTCGAACAGCAAGAACAAGTATGCACAGATAAGGAGCGAGGCCCAGCGACAGTACGAAAACGTCATAGCATCGAAAGTCATGTCTGGCCCGAAACTAATGTATAGCCACATTAGAAGGAAGACAACAGGCAAAGACCAGGTAATCAGGCAAGGGAAAGACGGTGGGGAGGTCACAAGAAGCGATCAAGAGGTGTGTGAGGAGCTCAACATGAGATTTAAAGAAGTATTTACAGTGGAGACAGGAAGGACTCTCAGAAGACAGAACAGAGGGGGACACCAACAGAAAATATACACAACAAGTGTTGGATGAAATACCTGATACAAGAAGGTGGTGGGACCAGACAACATCTCTCAGTGGGTCCTTAAAGAGAGAGCAGTGACACTGTGTGTGCCACTAATCAATTTTCAACACATCCCTTGAAATTGGGCAACTACCTAAGGTATGGAAGACGGCAAATGTAGTCCCAGTTTTTAAGAAAGGAGACAGAAACGAGGCGCTAAACTATAAACCAGTATCAATGACGTGTATAGTATGCAAAGTAATGGAGAAGATTATCAGAAGGAGAGTGGTGGAGCACCTTGAACGGAACAAGTTTATCAACGACAACCAGCACGGATTCAAGGAAGGCAAATCCTGTGTCACAAACCTTCTGGAGTTTTATGACAAAGTAACAGAAAAAGGACACGAGAGAGAAGGGTGGGTTGATTGCATTTTCTAGGACTGCAAGAAGGCCTTCGACACAGTTCCTCAGAAGAGATTAGTGCAGATGTGAGAAGATCATGCACATATAACTGGAAGGGCACTGTAATGGATCAGAGAATATCTGACAGGGAGGCAACAGCGAGTCATGGTATGTGATGAGGTATCATAGTGGGCGCCTGAGACGAGCACAGTCCCACAGGGGTCAGTCGTAGGACCAGTGCTATTTCTGTTAAATGTGAATGACTTGATGGAAGGGATAAATTCAGAAGTGTTCCTCTTTGCAGATGATGTGAAGTTAATGAGGAGATTTAAATCAGATGAGGATCAGGCAGGACTATAAAGAGACCTGGACAGGCTGGACACGTGGTCCAGAAACTGGCTACTCTAACTTAACCCCGCCAAATGCAAAGTCATGCAGATCGGGGAACGGCAAAGAAGACCGCAGACAGAGTATAAGCTAGGTGGCCAAAGACTGCAAACCTTACTCATGGAGAAAGATCTTGGGGTGAGTATAATACCGAGCACGTCTCCAGAAGAACACATCAACCAGATAACTGCTGCAGCATATGAGCGCCTGGCAAACCTGAGAATAGCATTCCGATACCTCAGTAAAGAATCGTTCAAGACTCTGTACACCGTGTACGTCAGGCCCCTACTGGAGAATGCAGCACCAATTTGGAACCCACACCTAGTCAAGCACGTCAAGAAATTAGAGAAATTTTACTGTTTGCAACATAGCTAGTTCCAGATCTGTAAATTTCCCTGCTGCATATGGATAAGCCGCTTTAGGAATGTGAGATAGAGTACTGCTAGCAGTGGATCTGAATGCCATCAAAAGATCTTCGCAACTGAAAGGGTTACCGTTGGAACTTTCATCTGCCTGGGGAGGCTGTGGGTTGCTCTCTGCAGGAACCGTATGTGATCCAACACACCCATTGTGTGCACGTATAAGGTCATTCCTGTTGAGTGCCCGTGGCGTATCCACACACCTGATATGTGCCTCTTCTTTCACTGTTAGGTGCACTGTTTCCTTGGCTTATATATATATATATATATATATATATATATACATATATATATATATATATATATATATATATATATATATATATATATATATATATATATATATATATATATATATACATACATGTATATATATATATATATATATATATATATATATATATATATATATATATATATATATATATATATATATATATATACATGTATATATATATATATATATATATATATATATATATATATATATATATATATATATATATATATATATATGTATATATATATATATATATATATATATATATATATATATATATATATATATATATATATATATATATAGATATATATATATATATATATATGTCGTGCCGAATATGTAAAACTGGTCAATTAGCAAGAACTCGTTTAAAATTAAGTCCTTTCTAAAATTTTCTCTTATACGTTTAAAGGTATATTTTTTTCATTAATGTTAATGCAAAGATTTTTAATTTTGCACCAAAAGAATCTTAGAAAACTTACCTAACCTTATTATAACAAGAACAATTTATTTTAGCCTAATCAAACTAAATATATTTTAGATTTGTTTACAGTAATTTAATACTAAACAAACACAGTAAAATATATTTTTTTCGTTAGGTTCAGAATGATTTTGGTGAAATTATTGCATACACAAATTTTTGATTGTCTTATATGGCAAGATGAACGTTGCTATTTAAGCCAAGATCGCAAGTTCTGCCTATTCGGCACGACATATATATATATATATATATATATATATATATATATATATATATATATATATATATATATATATATATATATATGTAGTGCCGAATAGGCAGAACTTGCGATCTTGGCTTAAATAGCAACGCTCATCTTGCCATATAGGACAAGTGAAAATTTGTGTATGCAATAATTTCGCCAAAATCATTCTGAACCTAACGAAAAAAATATATTTCACTGTGTTTGTTTAGTATTAAATTACTGTAAATAAATCTAAAATATATTTAGTTGGGTTAGGCTAAAACAAATTGCGCTTGTTATAATAAGGTTAGGTAAGTTTTCTAAGTTCCTTTTGGTGCAAAATTATAAATTTTTACATCAACATTAATGAAAAAAATATATCTTTAAACGTACAAGAGAAAATTTTAGAAAGGACTTAATTTTAAATGAGTTCTTGCTAATTCACCAGTTTTACATATTCGGCACATGTATATATATATATATATATATATATATATATATATATATATATATATATATATATATATATATATATATATATATATATATATATATATATATATATATATATATATATATATATACATATATACATATATATATATATATATATATATGTCGTGCCGAATAGGCAGAACTTGCGATCTTGGCTTAAATAGCAACGCTAATCTTGCCATATAGGACAAGTGAAAATTTGTGTATGCAATAATTTCGCCAAAATCATTCTGAACCTAACGAAAAAAATATATTTCACTATGTTTGTTTAGTATTAAATTACTGTAAACAAATCTAAAATATATATAGTTGGGTTAGGCTAAAATAAATTGCTCTTGTTATAATAAGGTTAGGTAAGTTTTCTAAGATTCTTTTGGTGCAAAATTAAAAATTTTTACATTAACATTAATGAAAAAAAATATATCTTTAAACGTATAAGAGAAAATTTTAGAAAGGACTTAATTTTAAATGAGTTCTTGCTAATTGACCAGTTTTAAATATTCGGCACGACATATATATATATATATATATATATATATATATATATATATATATATATATATATATATATATATATATATATATATATATATATATATATATATATATACATATATATATATATATATATATATATATACATATATATATATATATATATATATATATATATATATATATATGTATATGTCGTGCCGAATATGTAAAACTGGTCAATTAGCAAGAACTCATTTAAAATTAAGTCCTTTCTAAAATTTTCTCTTATACGTTTAAAGATATATTTTTTTCATTAATGTTAATGTAAAAATTTTAAATTTTGCTACAAAAGAATCTTAGAAAACTTACCTAACCTTATTATAACAAGAACAATTTATTTTAGCCTAACCCAACTAATTATATTTTATATTTGTTTACAATAATTTAATACTAAACAAGCACAGCTAAATATATTTTTTTCGCTAGGTTCAGAATGATTTTGGCGAAATTATTGCATACACAAATTTTCACTTGTCCTATATGGCAAGATGAACGATGCTATTTAAGCAAAGATCGCAAGTTCTGCCTATTCGGCACGACATATATATATATATATATATACATATATATATATATATATATATATATATATATATATATATATATATATATATATATATATATATATATATATATATATATATATATATATATATATATATATATATATATATATATATATGTATATATATATATATATGTATATATATATATATGTCGTGTCGAATAGGCAGAACTTGCGATCTTGGCTTAAATAGCAACGCTCATCTTGCAATATAGGACAAACGAAAATTTTTGTATGCAATAATTTCGCCAAAATCATTCTGAACCTAACGAAAAAAATATATTTGATTATGTTTGTTTAGTATTAAATTATTGAAAACGCATTTAAAATATATTTAGTTGGGTTAGGCTAAAATAAATTGCTCTTTGTATAATAAGGTTACGTAAGTTTTCTAAGATTCTTTTGGTGCAAAATTTAAATATTTTACATTAACATTAAGGAGAAAAAATATATTTTTAAACATATAAGAGAAAATTTCAGGAAGGACTTAATTTTAAATGAGTTTTTGCTAATTGACCAGCTTTACATACTCTGCACGATATGTATATATATTATATATATATATATATATATATATATATATATATATATATATATATATATACAAATATATATGTATATATATATATATTTATATATATATATGTATATATATATGTCGTGCCGAATAGGCAGAACTTGCCATCTTGGCTTAAATAGCAACGCTCATCTTGTTATATAGGACAAGTGAAAATTTGTGTATATAATAATTTCGCCAAAATCATTATGAATCTAAAGAAGAAAAATATATTTCGTTGTGTTTCTTTATTATTAAATTATTATAAACTTACATAAAATATATTTAGTTGGGTTACGCTAAAATAAATTGTTCTGGTTATAATAAGGTTAGGTAAGTTTTCTAAGTTTCTTTTGGTGCAAAATTATAAATTTTTACATCAATATTATTGAAAAAATATATCTTTAAACGTATAAGAGAAAATTTTAGAAAAGACTTTATTTTAAATGAGTTCTTACTAATTGACCAGTTTTACGTATTCGGCACGACATATATATATATATATATATATATATATATATATATATATATGTATATAGATATATATATATATATATATATATATATATATATATATATATATATATATATGAAGATAGGGAAGCTGTGATTTCGTGTATAGGGCAAGGAGGAATAACATCTTGTAGGAGTGAGGAAGAGCCAGTTGTGAGTGTGGGGGAAGTTCGTGAGGCAGTAGGTAAAATGAAAGGGGGTAAGGCAGCCGGGATTGATGGGATAAAGATAGAAATGTTAAAAGCAGGTGGGGATATAGTTTTGGAGTGGTTGGTGCAATTATTTAATAAATGTATGGAAGAGGGTAAGGTACCTAGGGATTGGCAGAGAGCATGCATAGTTCCTTTGTATAAAGGCAAAGGGGATAAAAGAGAGTGCAAAAATTATAGGGGGATAAGTCTGTTGAGTGTACCTGGTAAAGTGTATGGTAGAGTTATAATTGAAAGAATTAAGAGTAAGACGGAGAATAGGATAGCAGATGAACAAGGAGGCTTTAGGAAAGGTAGGGGGTGTGTGGACCAGGTGTTTACAGTGAAACATATAAGTGAACAGTATTTAGATAAGGCTAAAGAGGTCTTTGTGGCATTTATGGATTTGGAAAAGGCGTATGACAGGGTGGATAGGGGGGCAATGTGGCAGATGTTGAAAGTGTATGGTGAAGGAGGTAGGTTACTGAAAGCAGTGAAGAGTTTTTACGAGGACAGTGAGGCTCAAGTTAGAGTATGTAGGAAAGAGGGAAATTTTTTCCCAGTAAAAGTAGGCCTTAGACAAGGATGTGTGATGTCACCGTGGTTGTTTAATATATTTATAGATGGGGTTGTAAGAGAAGTAAATGCGAGGGTCTTGGCAAGAGGCGTGGAGTTAAAAGATAAAGAATCACACACAAAGTGGGAGTTGTCACAGCTGCTCTTTGCTGATGACACTGTGCTC
Organism: Cherax quadricarinatus; assembly: GCF_038502225.1. Classification (NCBI taxonomy): domain Eukaryota; kingdom Metazoa; phylum Arthropoda; class Malacostraca; order Decapoda; family Parastacidae; genus Cherax; species Cherax quadricarinatus. The sequence continues at coordinate 47,772,064 of NC_091307.1, forward strand.
TTGGGTGATTCTGAAGAGAAGCTGCAGAGATTGGTGGATGAATTTGGTAGGGTGTGCAAAAGAAGAAAATTAAAGGTGAATACAGGAAAGAGTAAGGTTATGAGGATAACAAAAAGATTAGGTGATGAAAGATTGAATATCAGATTGGAGGGAGAGAGTATGGAGGAGGTGAACGTATTCAGATATTTGGGAGTGGACGTGTCAGCGGATGGGTCTATGAAAGATGAGGTGAATCATAGAATTGATGAGGGAAAAAGAGTGAGTGGTGCACTTAGGAGTCTGTGGAGACAAAGAACTTTGTCCTTGGAGGCAAAGAGGGGAATGTATGAGAGTATAGTTTTACCAACGCTCTTATATGGGTGTGAAGCGTGGGTGATGAATGTTGCAGCGAGGAGAAGGCTGGAGGCAGTGGAGATGTCATGTCTGAGGGCAATGTGTGGTGTGAATATAATGCAGAGAATTCGTAGTTTGGAAGTTAGGAGGAGGTGCGGGATTACCAAAACTGTTGTCCAGAGGGCTGAGGAAGGGTTGTTGAGGTGGTTCGGACATGTAGAGAGAATGGAGCGAAACAGAATGACTTCAAGAGTGTATCAGTCTGTAGTGGAAGGAAGGCGGGGTAGGGGTCGGCCTAGGATGGGTTGGAGGGAGGGGGTAAAGGAGGTTTTGTGTGCGAGGGGCTTGGACTTCCAGCAGGCATGCGTGAGCGTGTTTGATAGGAGTGAATGGAGACAAATGGTTTTTAATACTTGACGTGCTGTTGGAGTGTGAGCAAAGTAACATTTATGAAGGGATTCAGGGAAACCGGCAGGCCGGACTTGAGTCCTGGAGATGGGAAGTACAGTGCCTGCACTCTGAAGGAGGGGTGTTAATGTTGCAGTTTAAAAACTGTAGTGTAAAGCACCCTTCTGGCAAGACAGTGATGGAGTGAATGATGGTGAAAGATTTTCTTTTTCGGGCCACCCTGCCTTTGTGGGAATCGGCCTTTTGTGATAATAAGATAATAATAATAATAATATATATATATATATATATATATATATATATATATATATATATATATATATATATATATATATGTATATATATGTATATATATATATATATATATATATATATATATATATATATATATATATATATATATATATATATATATATATATATATATATATATATATATGTATATATGTATATATATATATATATATATATATATATATATATATATATATATATATATATATATATATATATATATATATATATATATATATATGGTGTAGGTGTATGGTGTAGGAGGTAGGTTACTGAAAGCAGTGAAGAGTTTTTACGAGGATAGTGAGGCTCAAGCTAGAGTATGAAGGAAAGAGGGAGATTATTTCCAAGTAAAAGTAGGCCTTAGACAAGGATGTGTGATGTCACCGTGGTTGTTTAATGTATTTATAAATGGGGTTGTAAGAGAAGTAAATGCGAGGGTCTTGGCAAGAGGTGTGGAGTTAAAAGATAAAGAATCACACATAAAGTGGGAGTTTTCAGAGTTGCTCGTTGCTGATGACACTTTGCTCTTGGGAGATTCTAAAGAGAAGTTGCAGAGGTTGGTGGATGAATTTGGTAGGGTATGCAAAAGAAGAAAATTAAAAGTGAATACAGGAAAGAGTAAGGTTATGAGGATAACAAAAAGATTAGGTGATGAAAGATTGGATATCAGATTGGAGGGAGAGAGTATGGAGGAGGTGAATGTATTCAGATATTTGGTTGTGGACGTGTCAGCGGATGGGTCTATGAAAGATGAGGTGAATCATAGAATTGATGAGGGGAAAAGGGAAAGTGGTGCACTTAGGAGTCTGTGGAGACAAAGAACTTTGTCCTTGGAGGCAAAGAGGGGAATGTATGAGAGTATAGTTTTACCAACGCTCTTATATGGGTGTGAAGCATGGGTGATGAATGTTGCAGCAAGGAGAAGGCTGGAGGCAGTGGAGATGTCATGTCTGAGGGCAATGTGTGGTGTGAATATAATGCAGAGAATTCGTAGTTTGGAAGTTAGGAGGAGGTGAGGGATTACCAAAACTGTTGCCCAGAGGGCTGAGGAAGGGTTGTTGAGGTGGTTCGGACATGTGGAGAGAATGGAGCGAAACAGAATGACTTCAAGAGTGTATCAGTCTGTAGTGGAAGGAAGGCGGGGTAGGGGTCGGCCTAGGAAAGGTTGGAGGGAGGGGGTAAAGGAATTTTTGTGTGCGAGGGGGCTTGGACTTCGAGCAAACATGCTTGAGCGTGTTAGATAGGAGCGAATAGAGACAAATGGTTTTTGAGACTTGACGTGCTGTTACACTATGAGCAAGGTAACATTTATGAAAGGATTTAGGGAAACTAGCTGCCTGGACTTGAGTCCTGGAGATGGGAAGTACGGTGCCTGCACTCTGAAGGAGGGGTATTAATGTTGCAGTTTTATAACTGCAGTATAAGCGCACCTCTGGCAAGACAGTGATGGAGTGAATGATGGTGAAAGTTTTTCTTTTTCCTATCACATTTTTACTGAATACGTTTCGTTCTTGTTACCTTATTTACTCCAAATGATAGAAGGGCATGAGAGAACATTAGGAAAAAGTATGTAAGTCGTGAAGATTATATGAAAGAATCAGGTCATCTAATACGCTTTTGACCTGGGAGCAGGAAATCAGCGTGGAGTAGTATCATATGTGAAAATGTAGCTGTAATGGTGTTTTTGTCAGCTCTTTGTTTTATGATGTAGGTATTAGCTTTCACTTTCATGGTCTTCTGGAATTGTCTCTGCTTCCAATGAGACGATTACTCTAATTGGCTGAACTGTTAATTCAACACTTTGAACTAACAGTTCTCGTCAACTCTCATTCTTCCTCTCAAAGTCAAATTAATTTGTCTTTTACTGTCGTCTTCCATCTCATGCAACTGTGAATCAATTATGGTTAAGATTTGGTCTTTGCTCCTCAGTCACTTTCTTCATCTTTTCAAATTCACTTCAGGCCAACCAGTTCACTACTTTTTCCCCTCTTCATTTCTTTATATAGTTTTCCAAGTTTTGCCTCTCTGCATCATTGAGTTAAGAGCTCTTTATGATTCTATTTCCATTCTTCTGCATGGTATGATGTTCTCTGCCTACTGTCACTTTCCAGCTAGATACCCCATCTTAAACATTCAACCTCTAATTCCAGTTTCTACTGCACTCTGTTATGGTATTTTTTCATACCTTCTTTCGTCGTCTTATTTCTGTCATCTAGCATCCTTCATTTATCATTCTTCCCTCATTTAATTTCAAATGAAGCTTTAAATTTACTGCAGTATGGTAACTAGTGCCTAGAGGTCTCGCATTTTCAATTTTTTCCTATGCCAGGTGTATTTGCAGTGATAATTACCTCTTGTTTTGCTAGTTCTAAATATGCTGACACGTACAAATTTTCCCTAATTAGCTTCATCAACTTAGCACTTCATGTTTCCAGATCCCTTGTGGTTCCCGGTTACAGTCATCCATTTCATTGTGGTTGAAATTACCCATTATAAGGAGCATAATAGAATAAAATAATAATGAATGAGCGCCTACATGGAAGGAAAACTTTATTAAACTGTTAAGTTATTAATTTTTCATGATTTCTGCTTAGATTTTTTTCACTTAACATTAACATAAAAGGATATTGTGTGACTTAGAATATAAACATATTTATGTTTAGTGACGAGTTATTAACTGCACTCTGTCAATTTTTAAAAAGTAACTCGGCTGCATAATCTCTCCTTCCTCTTTTGTAATCTGAACTTCATCAATTAGTTAATCCTGGTAATCAAACTTGGAGAATCCAAGTAAATTTCTGCTAATATGTAAATAATAAGCATAGCTCTAGTAAGAAACTGACTGTTACTTTAACTGGCATGAGAAAAATTTATACTTTACATTAGCAAACACCAAACATGTTCATCCATCAGGTAAACACAAGTCATCATCAGTGGAGTTGCTGGTGAAGGCTGTACTGACCGACCAGTCTCAGTTCAGTCACTCCGTTTTCTTCTTCACAGATGGCACCACCTCTGCATCTACTATATTTACTGTAAGCATTTTACTTTCATAAATAAATTAGTATGAACAAATTTAAACAAATATTGAAGTGTACCATTGATCCAATGTCCTTCTTTTTCCATGAAAAATTTGTATATTTTAGATAATAGATCATCTAGACATCCCAGCAGGTGTTGGGACATTTGAGGCAGAAGTGAGTGTCCTGGACGTCAACAAGACGGATACTCAAGTGTCACAAGTGATCCCCCATGCTAGGAGAGTAAGTAATAAGGAGGCAGGAAAAACCAACAACTGCCCGAAAAATGGACAGGAATATAAGTACTTTATGCACCTGTATTGAGAACGATTCTATGGTGACGTTGATTACTTGATATAATGAAAGACCAAGAACCGAAGTGTTGTCAAACATTTTATGAGTGAATGTATTCATGTCCATTTCCTTATAGGAAAATCACATGTTAAAGTTTTAAGCAACTTTCACTATAAATCTGTGTAATATCAATAGGTGTCACGTGGATGTTACTCTGTGATAATGCCTTTATATTTTAATTTAATTAAAAAATGGGGTTTAGGAAACAAGTCTTTAGGATTAAGTTGTAAATCACATCACAAAATTATCCTTCCACACAATGAAATGGGACTTTATTCCGATAGATACGTCAACTCTCATCATACACTACAATTGTTGTGATAAGCGATGAACTCGAATTCGTGGGTTCGTTCGTGAAGTGGTCCCTGAAGGGTCGGCTGGCGGTGTGGTCGACGAGGCTCCTCACTGTCACCCGACTAACATTAGCGCACCTCCAGTCCTACTACACCTCTCTCTCCAAGATGAATGAAATGCTGCTCATCATCACCGATAGCCAAGCAGGCTTAAGGTAAATTATGGAACGGTTGGAGCAAGAACTCATGGCAAGCGAGTTCTAAAACTCACAGGACAGTGAGCAAACCACTCGGCTTGTGAGATTTTGTACCTTCTAACAATGTGTTTGAGATTAACCCGTCTGGTGATTCATTTGCAACAGTGTTAATATGATTTAGTGAGTCAGAATTTAGATAAGACTGTGGAAGAATTGAATGCATCCACATATTCGGGATGTATATCTACATTTTTGGGCATATGCCCAAGAATGTAGATACACATCAATTCCTCGGCAAATTAAATAGCTTAGCCCATTCTATAAACTTTACTGTTGAGTTTGAAGAAAATAACTCATTGCCTTTTCTAGATGTTTTAATTATTAAGGGTAATAATGAATTCAAATTTAAAATTTACAGAAAACCCAAAATAACTGTTCCTATGTCCACTATTATTCTTCACATCAAGATGGAGTTAAAGTGTCTCTATTCTCATCAATGTTTTTGAGAGCTTTACGTATTTGTAGTCCAGAGTTCATAAATGACGAAATATCCAAAATTTATGAAATAGGTAATGATTTGAAATACCCAAGAAACGTAATTGATAAATCTTTTAAAATTGCTAGAAATACTTTTTACAATCCAAAAAGGGACAACCAGCCTTATTCAACTAAAAATATGTTGGTTCTCCCTTACCATGAAAACTTGGTTGATATGCCTTCTCTTCTTAAGACATTTAATATTAAAGTTGTATTTAAAAATCTTGTATTTAAAAATCTTGTTACCTTAAAAAAAACTTTTGATAAAGAATTCCCCCCAAAATGCTGATGGATGTGTCTATAAGATTCCTTGTCAAATTTGCGATAAAGTTTATTATGGTCAAACTCGTAAAAGTTTCGAAATAAGATTAAAACAACATAAATATAGCATTAGAACTGGACAAGATTCCAATACTCTATTTATTCAAGTGAGAGATTATAACCATCCAATTGATTTTCAAAAAGTTGAGAAAGTAGTATCAAACAAGTCCATGGTCGACAGGAATATAATTGAATCTTGTTACATAAAAAGCAGTTTTGACAATAATATGAATATTTCCTTTAGTTTATGTAAATTAGATCCATTTATAATTAATAGAATTTGGGAAGAATTTAATAATACATTGGACAAATAATAAATTTTAAAATTCTTAATTCTTGGGTAGAATAGTTTGTTGGTGGGTTGTGTGAAGGACCTGTCTAGTTTAGAGTGTTAGCTGCGTGAACTTCACTTCAGAATGGAAACGGCGGACAGCAGAGGAGCATCGTGCATTGCTTCTGATCCTGCTGCTGCATCTTTAATCTAGAGAACCGATGTCGGTTCTCTCTCTCTCTCTCTCTCTCTCTCTCTCTCTCTCTCTATATATATATATATATATATATATATATATATATATATATATATATATATATATATATATATATATATATATATATATATATATATATATATATATATATATATATATATATATATATATATATATATATATATGTCGTGCCGAATATGTAAAACTGATCAATTAGCAAGAACTCATTTAAAATTAAGTCTTTTCTAAAATTTTCTCTTATACGTTTAAAGATATATTTTTTTCATTAATGTTAATGTAAAAAATTTTAATTTTGCTCCAAAGAATCTTAGAAAACTTTCCTAACCTTATTATAACAAGAACAATTTATTTTAGCCTAACCGAGCTAAATATATTTTAGATTTCTTTACAGTAATTTAATACCAAACAAATACAGTGAAATGTATTGTTTTCGTTAGGTTCAGAATGATTTTGGCGAAATTATTGCATACACAAATTTTCGCTTGTCCTATATGGCAAGATGAGCGTTGCTATTTAAGCCATGATCGCAAGTTCTGCCTATTCGGAACGATATATATGTATGTATATATATATATACATATATATATACACACATATATATATATATATATATATATATATATATATATATATATATATATATATATATATATATATATATATATGTCGTGCCGAATAGGCAGAACTTGCGATCTTGGCTTAAATAGCAACGCTCATCTTGCCATATAGGACAAGTGAAAATTTGTGTATGCAATAATTTCCCCAAAATCATTCTGAATCCAACGAAAAAAGATATATTTCACTGTGTTTGTTTAGTATTAAATTATTGTAAACAAATCTAAAGTATATTTAGTTGGATTATGCTAAAATAAATTGTTCTAGTTATAATAAGGTTAGGTAAGTTTTCTAAGGTTCTTTTGGTGCAAAATTATAAATTTTTACATTAACATTAATGAAAAAAATATATCTTTAAACGTATAAGAGAAAATTTTAGATAGGACTTAAATTTAAATGAGTTCTTGCTAATTGACCAGATTTACGTATTCGGCACGACATATATATATATATATATATATATATATATATATATATATATATATATATATATATATATATATATATATATATATATATATATATATTTATATATATATATATATATATATATATATATATATATATATATATGTGTGTGTGTGTGTGTGTGTGTGTGTGTGTGTGTGTGTGTGTGTGTGTGTGTGTGTGTGTGTGCGTGTGTGTGTGTGTGTGTGTGTGTGTGTGTATGTGTGTGTGTGTGTAATACTACTCAGTATTATCATTACAGGTGCAATATGTACGTACATTTGCCATTCAGTCCCCAAGAAACGCTACCATTACGAGTGGGCTACTGGACGCCCCAGCGAGGTCTCCTTCTTACCTCTCATCTCCCTCTTTTTCCTGAAAAATTCTCCAAGTAAGTCCATGTGGGAAAGTCAGACTACAGGTAATGGGAAAAATGGAAATTATAACGTTCAGTTCAACTCTTCTACCCGGGATGTATGTGGCTTGAGAAGGTTAAAACACAAAATAATCATTCTTATTTCTCACCTAGAGGAATGGTAGTGTCTGATAAAGGATGGAAAACAAAGTAAACAATCACTGTGATTTCTTACCCTTTAGGATGCTTGTATCTTGGGTAGGTTAAAACACAAGCCAAACTATCTCAGTTATTTCCTGTCTTGAAGGATACTAGTGTTTGGTGTAGGTTAAAACACTTGACAGAGACTCTTAAGTTTATTCTCTCGTTTAATATCTCCCCATTGCATGCAGTCCAAGAATTATTATTTGCCGTGTATCATCTGAAGGTATATAGAGAAATTTCTGGGAAGTGATGATGTCCACCTGTGAGGATCTTTCCATATAAGTGTGTGAGGGAATTCCTAGTGTGGATTCAAACTGCAGTGATGTCAGAGGATTAATCGTCTAATAATAACGTCTTTCTGTTTTCGACTGGTTTGTATTAGATTAGCTATTGTATTTCACGGACAGTCTCAGCATTTGAAGTAATTTTCTTCAATATATGTGGCTACATAAACACGACGATCTCAAGAACAATGCCAAGATTTTGGAGCGTTTCTCTTTCTTATAATAATTAAAGTGAAATCCGCACATCAGATTAAAGTGAAGGTTTCTATGAATGCAATAAGTAATTGGCCCTCAATTCTATTCTAAATATTTAACACAACGAAATTTCTACTATAAATTTTCAATACTACAGATTCGTTCACCAGCCTCATTTACTGGCGGCGTCAGAGGAGAGTCCATTTCATAGGATGATAATAACTGATGATCCTGTGACTCCTGGGAAACAGATATTTCACTTCGGAGGACCCATGGGGGACCTGCTGGACTATCTGGCTGAAGCTCTCAACTTCTCGTAAGTTTGAACTTCACAATAATTTGTTTGTTCTTAAAATATAAGTTTCATATTATATATATATATATATATATATATATATATATATATATATATATATATATATATATATATATATATATATATATATATATATATATATATATATATATATACACAAACATATACACATACACTCAAAAACATATCCATACAAACACAAGAGCACAAATATGAAGACATGTAAAATAAAATTTTTTACTTATGGTATAAGGTCACTAAACACAAAAGTATAAAGACAAAAATTACTGAAAATCGTGAAATTTTTATTTTTTTTTTTATCACACTGGCCGATTCCCACCAGGGCAGGGTGGCCCGAAAAAGAAAAACTTTCACCATCATTCACTCCATCACTGTCTTGCCAGAAGGGTGCTTTACATTACAGTTTTTAAACTGCAACATTAACACCCCTCCTTCAGAGTGCAGGCACTGTACTTCCCATCTCCAGGACTCAAGTCCGGCCTGGCGGTTTCCCTGAGCCCCTTCATAAATGTTACTTTGCTCACACTCCAACAGCACGTCAAGTATTAAAAACCATTTGTCTCCATTCACTCCTATCAAACACGCTCACGCATGCCTGCTGGAAGTCCAAGCCCCTCGCACACAAAACCTCCTTTACCCCCTCTCTCCAACCTTTCCTAGGCCGACCCCTACCCCGCCTTCCTTCCACTACAGACTGATACACTCTTGAAGTCATTCTGTTTCGCTCCATTCTCTCTACATGTCCGAACCACCTCAACAACCCTTCCTCAGCCCTCTGGACAACAGTTTTGGTAATCCCGCACCTCCTCCTAACTTCCAAACTACGAATTCTCTGCATTATATTCACACCACACATTGCCCTCAGACATGACATCTCCACTGCCTCCAGCCTTCTCCTCGCTGCAACATTCATCACCCATGCCTCACACCCATATAAGAGCGTTGGTAAAACTATACTCTCATACATTCCCCTCTTTGCCTCCAAGGACAAAGTTCTTTGTATCCACAGACTCCTAAGTGCACCACTCACTCTTTTCCCCTCATCAATTCTATGATTCACCTCATCTTTCATAGACCCATCCGCTGACACGTCCACTCCCAAATATCTGAATACATTCACCTCCTCCATACTCTCTCCCTCCAATCTGATATTCAATCTTTCATCACCTAATCTTTTTGTTATCCTCATAACCTTACTCTTTCCTGTATTCACCTTTAATTTTCTTCTTTTGCACACCCTACCAAATTTATCCACCAATCTCTGCAACTTCTCTTCAGAATCTCCCAAGAGCACAGTGTCTTCAGCAAAGAGCAGCTGTGACAACTCCCACTTTGTGTGTGATTCTTTATCTTTTAACTCCACGCCTCTTGCCAAGACCCTCGCATTTACTTCTCTTACAACCCCATCTATAAATATATTAAACAACCACGGTGACATCACACATCCTTGTCTAAGGCCTACTTTTACTGGGAAACAATTTCCCTCTTTCCTACATACTCTAACTTGAGCCTCACTATCCTCGTAAAAACTCTTCACTGCTTTCAGTAACCTATCTCCTACACCATACACTTGCAACATCTGCCACATTGCCCCCCTATCCACCCTGTCATACGCCTTTTCCAAATACATAAATACCACAAAGACCTCTTTAGCCTTATCTAAATACTGTTCACTTATATGTTTCACTGTAAACACCTGGTCCACACACCCCCTACCTTTCCTAAAGCCTCCTTGTTCATCTGCTATCCTATTCTCCGTCTTACTCTTAATTCTTTCAATAAAAACTCTACCATACACTTTACCAGGCATACTCAGCAGACTTATCCCCCTATAATTTTTGCACTCTCTTTTGTCCCCTTTGCCTTTATACAAAGGAACTATGCATCCTCTCTGCCAATCCCTAGGTACCTTACCCTCTTCCATACATTTATTAAATAATTGCACCAACCACTCCAAAACTATATCCCCACCTGCTTTTAACATTTCTATCTTTATCCCATCAATCCCGGCTGCCTTACCCCCTTTCATTTTACCTACTGCCTCACGAACTTCCCCCACACTCACAACTGGCAAATGAAACATCGAAGTTTTTCTGTACAAACTTACGACGGGTAATATGGAGAACAGTTCTAAGATATTATATGAAAAAAGAAACCAAATTTCAAACGAAAAAATAGAAATCAAATTTAAAACAACTCCTAGAGAATTATTAGATTCAAATGATGGAAGACATCATTGAGGCTGGAAATAAAACCAAATCGTCAAGTACTGAACTCAGTGTTAAGATATTGTTTTATAACCACTAGATTGAGTGCAAAATAACTGAAGTCAGAGACACCTATCCAGGTAAACTTTAGCAAAGTCAAACGTGAAGTGCCTTTTTTTTTTTTTTTTTTTGCCTGTGTTCCTTTCATCTATGTATGTGCAATATGTAAAACTCAACACTATGCGTTTTTCCCAACCAGGTCAGGAAGCATAAGTTCAATTTTGTTAAGTGCCAGCTGTCACCCTCAATTGGTTGGCATTAAAACTGAACAGAAAAAATAACTGTGGGACACATATTGCAAACTAAGTGTTGTAACCTGACTGTGAGTTTGTCTACAGGATATGCACTAATGTGTGTGTGATAAACACCTATTTTTTGGTTAATTTAAAATTTTATATACATAACATCTGAAGTCTTTTCAAGCATAATCAATATTAGCAGTATATTTAAACTATATATGCATAAGACATATATACATCATTCCAACGTACCGTAATAATATGGCTAAACAATGTTATCTGTGAAAATTACACTTAATTGACTACTTTTATATTTCCCTAGTTTATGAGAAAGTAATCAGCACTAGCATAATACACACATATATATATATATATATATATATATATATATATATATATATATATATATATATATATATATATATATATATATATATATATATATATATATATATATATATATATATATATATATATATATATATATATATATATATATATATATATATATATGTATATATATATATATATATATATATATATATATATATATATATATATATATATATATATATATATATATATATATATATATATATATATATATAATGTCGTGCGGAATAGGTAAAGCTGGTCAGTTAACAAGAATTCATTTAAAATTAGGTTCTTTCTAAAATTTTCTCTTATACGTTTAAGGATATATTTTTTTTTAATTTATGTTAATGCAGAAAATATTAATCTTGTGCCAAAAGAACCTTAGAAAACTTACCTAACCTTATTATAACAAGCGCAATTTAATTTAGACAAATTCAGCTAAATATATTTTAGATAAGTTTACAATAATTTAATAATAAGCACAATGAAATATATTTTTTTCGTTAGGTTCCTCCCTAAAACCCTGTTTAAGTATTATTCTATGCAAAGTGTCCCTCTCTGCGGAACACTACGCACCCTTCCAATCAAGGCGAATAATGCATCCCTCATTCCTTTCTCTTCCATTGCACTCATAAAATCATCTATAACGGAATGGCACGCTAACACGAATCTCCTCGGAATACCATAACGACCCAGTGTGACGACACATCCCACGACACTCTTTAGACGATTTCCCAACACCTTACGAAAGATTTTATAATTCGCACACAAAGGCGAAATAGAATGATGCTCACGGATTACTAACAGCTTTTCTTTCCTTTAGGATGAGCACAACGACCTATTTTATCGTGCTCTTGTGCACCAAAAATCCCCCTCCATAACTCCCAATGCTTGACATAGAATTCTACTGGTATTCCATCAAGCCCTGAAGATTTACACTTAGCCATTGCTGCCAATGCCCTACAGATTTCCTCCTCTTCAATAACTCCCCTTGACTCAATCCTATCATTATCCTAAATTAAGTTTACACAAAATTCCCATACAAACGTAAGCCACAGCCCAATTCTCCACTTTCTCCCAAAAATCTCATTCCACCTGTCCACAAAAACGCTCATTGCATCAGTGGTTTGCAGGCCTGAAGCCTTCCATATTACAATGCACTTCTTGATATAGTATTCGCTTGCCTCCGCTGTTGCTGTTCACGTAACACACACGCAGAGGGTTTGTCTCCCTCTAACGCCTCCTCCACTGCCGCCTATATCCGCACAGTATCATCCCGCTCATTATGAGAGCCCCCTGATTATAACCTTCTAACCTTTTATTTTTTTTCGTGCGAAAAAAAATGACAGTGATGTAGTCTATCCTTTTAATTATTCAATAACCCACATCGCATAATATTTAGCCTCCTACCTTTCCCTACAGAAAACTTACGGACCGCCCGTTTTGCTACCTCGTCCCACCACCATCACTACACCAGCCCGTTATCACTTTCCCAACAGCTCTCAAAATCCGCTACCGCTTTCTCGTCTTCTAAGAGCCAAGGATTCAATTTCCAGTGACGTCTACGCTGCACCGCCTATGAATCCCACCCCACCTCTGTTAGAATTGTCCGACGATCTAAAAAACCGTACTGAACACAATGTTACAGGTTATTTAACAGAATTTCTGCCCTATCTCGATCCATAATCCTTCCTCACAATTGTGATGGCACATCACGTAACATCTCGCTTAAAACTGGAGAATAATGACCCACGCCTCTGGGGGATACATCCTTCATCCAAACTACACAATTCAAGTTCCCCCGTTCAAAGGCTAATGTTGGCAAAAATTTAAGAAAAAATTCTAAAATCTTTCCTTATTAAATTATTTCTAACCCTGACAGTGCCATCCGCAAAGCAGTCCTGCCACTCTCACTCCACCTGCATAATGAGACCATCTCCACCGTTTTCACTACGATGATACACTAACAGACATGACTTCTCGACAATGAGGGCCACACCAGCTTTTAAACATACAGTAGGAATGTTGGAAGGGTTTCTCTTCCAGCAGTCTCGACTCCTTACGTTGTTGTTATAGCCCTTATTACTTGCGCCGCAGTTGGTCATAAGTTTTTCTGGTGATTTGGGTCTAATGGTTCTAATCGACTTAACCCATCACACCTCCAGTACCTCTGGTCATTTCTGCCCTGGACTTCTTACCGGACTGCCTTTGTGCCGAGGTTAATACATCATTAGATTCCGATGCTGGTGCCCGTTACCAGATACTGGACTCCTTCACCTCGGAGATTGCAATCGATGCAGCCTGATGCACCTTCACATCACATACTCTCAGATTCCACGATCAGCACAGATGCAATGGAAGTTCTCGCGGACTCCAGTGCCTCCACTTCACACACTTGAGCCTCTGGCCCCTACTCAATCACCGAACAATCTCTTTTCCCTTGGGAGGGATAAAAATTCCATTAACACTTTAGTTCGTCACCCATTTGAGCAGCCTCCAAGTCCATGTGTACACCAGCCTCCCCCTTTAACACAGGGATGGGCTCCTCGGCTTGAGCAGGGGTCTCCACGTCCACCACTACATAACTCTCCAAGGCGACGTCCGTTGTCTCTGGGCCCTCATAGGAGCGACGCATACCCCATGACCTGGGAACTTGCTCCTTCCCCGATGATGATGAACTAGGCCCACTCTTGCATCTTCCAGCAAGGATTCTCCACAGCCATATGGTAGTATCCTTCACAAGTTTTAAAAGTTCATCTCAGCCCTGCATAGGACACCATCACCTGCGATCCGAAATCTGGCAGGATGAAAAAGGAGGAAATGGCTACTTTAAAAACATTTTGAGAGAGTATGTTTCCCCTGAGGTAAACCAGTGTACACTCCATGCACCCATATACCTAGCTGTGTCGCATGTATCTTGCCAAACCGATTGAACACATGTAAGTTTCGTGTGCCGCAAAAGGAACATCACGAATTTGTGCACTCTGACGTCTTCATTCGCCACTATCACTACATTCTGATATTTGTTAAACATGTAGTCAAACACCTCGGCAGAGAGTAACTTTACAATCGTGCCGCCCTATTCATCGCTAAATCATAGAGATCTCCATCAGCAATTCCATGTGTGTCCCTAAATATGGTGGGCAGCAGCACGTTGGACACATGAGGCATTACAGCTCCCTTCCGAAGTTCAATGCCAATTGTGTTTACTAGTTTCCTCAATTCCGTGGTAAATGTGCACACAGGCAAACTACACTCGGAAAAGTTGGAGATTTGACTGAACGTCCACTCAGGCTGCTGTCTACGCGGTGAACGTCGCCGAATAAATTGTAGTGCACTTGGCGTTTGCCACACTCATGAAGAAGGAAAACTATAAATCTGTAGACCTTCAAAGAGAGAATGATGTCACGGCTTAATTATGAAGACTAATAGACCTGAACCTGTCAACTAGGAAAAAGACCTCATAATTGTCAAATATACTCATACACATACACTAGGCCAATTCATCGGGGATGAATGGACCTAGACCAAGGTGAGGAAAAAAGAACTAGGATTTGAGCAAAGTAGGAAACAGTTGCTAATAACACCAACACCCAGGCAAAAATAAGTATATAAATGATTATCTATGTATAATGAATTGTAAAATTATTAATTGTTTCACCAGTTACTCTAACGTCCGACCTCCTGATGGAGTCTGGGGCTCTAAGCTTGGTAACGGCTCATGGACCGGAATGATGAGGATGGTCATGACAGAGGTGAGTGCAATCCATACCACGGGCGGGGCTAGAACCCGCAAACAGAAAGTCATAAAACCCCAGACCGACGCTTTAGCCACTGGGCCAGCTAGCCACAATAAGACTCATCCAGCTAGGTATATTTATACACCATAGGAAGGTTAACATAGGCACCACTATGACCACAAATGCAAGTTTTACAGACGAATTTCCAGCTAGCGTGGCCGTGACGAACTCTAGCTTAAGTCCCCTCAAAGCCGTCAACATGACTCACGAAATCTTAATGACACGATTGCAAACAAACCATATCAGTGGTACACGATTGCAAACAAACCATACCAGTGGTATGGTTTGTTTACAAACGTGTCATTACGATTTCCTGAGTCGTGAGTGCAATGAAGTGTAATCGTATTTTAAAAAAAATATTTTACCTCCTGACAGAAAAGAGGGACACACCCAAATTTATTTATTGTAATACATTTGAATGCTGCTTAGTAACTCAATCTAAGAATCTGTTATGTATTACTCAAATACTTTGTTTTGTATGTATTATCAATTCAGAAATGTAAGACTGATTACAATTTAGTTGAACTCTTTCTTAGTGAAAATCATTTCGATTCTTAGAGACCAAATAATGTGAGATAAACAAACCCTTGACTATGTAAAGAGGATTGAAACTAGTTAAATATTAATTGCATCATTGAAATCTCAGCAAACACAGGGAATAAAGACTCAGATTACACTCAGTTATTGTTATAGTTTGGTAAGCTTAATAACTCTGTAAAAGTGCACCAATTTTTATCTTGAAAAAGCTTAATATATTTATTGAATTTTTAATTATCAATGTAATTTTAAACTAAAATAGTCTAAGCCATTTCTAGCTGTGTCTTACAAGTATCTTACTGTTGATACAACACCGATAAGTTGATACTCATGACATATTTTCATCACTTAGGAATATATTGCAGAAAAGATTCTCCTGCACAGAAGACTTTTCAAGTAGAATTCAAAGATGATTGTAATATTGAAAACCGTGAGAAATACCGAATTCTGAGGTACTCAATACCTCAGCCTAGAGAGAACTTTACTGCTAAACAAATGTTTGGAATGACCTACTTCCTCCATCTAGTCACAGCTAGCCTCAGTCTCGTTATTTATTAAATACCCATCGTTCGTGCTTACAATAATATATATGCTGATTGAGAAGGCTAGTACACCAAACGGGGAATAGAATGAAATTAGCACACACCCACACCACCGTATGTCCTCTGATCACGGTAAAACTCATTGCTCAGTTGGGTGCCTGATTCTTGTAGGGTCGAATGATCCTGTGGGTTAGAACCTCATGTGATTTTCGCTCATCATGTGGAGGGCCAAACCGTCATGGGTTCCAGTCCTCGGCTAGTCTCAGTGATATATATATATATGTATATATATATATATATATATATATATATATATATATATATATATATATATATATATATATATATAATATATATATATATATATATATATATATATATATATATATATATATATATGTCGTGCCGAATATGTAAAACTGGTCAATTAGCAAGAACTGATTTAAAATTAGGTCCTTTCTGAAATTTTCTCTTATACGTTTAAAGATATATTTTTTCATTCATGTAAATGTAAAAATTTTTAATTTTGCAATAAAAGAATCTTAGAAAACTTACCTAACCATATTATAACAAAAGCAATTTATTTTAGCCTAACCCAACTAAATATATTTTAAATACGTTTACAATAATTTAGTACTAAACAAACACAATCAAATATATTTTTATCGTTAGGTTCAGAATGATTTTGGCGAAATTATTGCATACACAAATTTTCACTTGTGCTATATGGCAAGATGAGCGTTGCTATTTAAGCCAAGATCGCAAGTTCTGCCTATTCGGCACGACATATATATATATATATATATATATATATATATATATATATATATATATATATATATATATATATATATATATATATATATATATATATATATATATATATATATATATATAAATACGTAAGGTTATGAGGATAACAAAAAGATTAGGTGATGAAAGATTGAATATCAGATTGGAGGGAGAGAGTATGGAGGAGGTGAATGTATTCAGATATTTGGGAGTGGACGTGTCAGCAGATGGGTCTATGAAAGATGAGGTGAATCATAGAATTGATGAGGGAAAAAGAGTGAGTGGTGCACTTAGGAGTCTGTGGAGACAAAGAACTTTGTCCTTGGAGGCAAAGAGGGGAATGTATGAGAGTATAGTTTTACCAACGCTCTTATATGGGTGTGAAGCATGGGTGATGAATGTTGCAGCGAGGGGAAGGCTGGAGGCAGTGGAGATGTCATGTCTGAGGGCAATGTGTGGTGTGAATATAATGCAGAGAATTCGTAGTTTGGAAGTTAGGAGGAGGTGCGGGATTACCAAAACTGTTGTCCAGAGGGCTGAGGAAGGGTTGTTGAGGTGGTTCGGACATGTAGAGAGAATGGAGTGAAACAGAATGACTTCAAGAGTGTATCAGTCTGTAGTGGAAGGAAGGTGGGGTAGGGGTCGGCCTAGGAAAGGTTGGAGAGAGGGGGTAAAGGAGGTTTTGTGTGCGAGGGGCTTGGACTTCCAGCAGGTATGCATGAGCGTGTTTGATAGGAGTGAATGGAGACAAATGGTTTTTAATACTTGACGTGCTGTTGGAGTGTGAGCAAAGTAACATTTATGAAGGGGTTCAGGGAAACCGGCAGGCCGGACTTGAGTCCTGGAGATGGGAAGTACAGTGCCTGCACTCTGAAAGAGGGGTGTTAATGTTGCAGTTTAAAAACTGTAGAGTAAAGCACCCTTCTGGCAAGACAGTGATGGAGTGAATGATGGTGAAAGTTTTTCTTTTTCGGGCCACCCTGCCTTGGTGGGAATCGGCCAGTGTGATAATAAGAAATAACGTATGCAAAACAACCACTGTGAAAGAATAGAGAAGTTCCAAGCGCTTTCGTGACTACTCACATTATCAAGGAACAATGAAAGTAAAGCATCAAAGGAAGGTATATAAAGGGGTAGCCCACACCTCACTATCAGATCCCACAACAACGAAACACCTGACGCGAGACAGCAGGCCCGCCGCCCGAACTAGACAGGTCCTTCATACAACACACCAACAAACTATTCTACCCAAGAAATAAGAAATTTAAAAAAATATTATTTGTCCAATGTATTATTAAATTCTTCCCAAATTCTATTAATTATAAATGGATCTAATTTATATAAACCAAAGGAAATATTCATATTATTGTCAAAACTGCTTTTTATGAAACAAGATTCAATTATATACGAGATTCAATTATTTAATTATACTTTCTCAACTTTTTGAAAATCAATTGGATGGTTAAAATCTCTTACATGAATAAATAGAGCATTGGAATCTTGTTCAGTTCTAATGCTATATTTATGTTTTTTTAATCTTAGTTCGAGATTTTTACCAGTTTGACCGTAATAAACTTTATCGTAAATTTTACAAGGAATCTTATAGACACATCCATCAGCATTTTGGGGGGAATTCTTTATCAAAAGTTTTTTTACTGTATCAAGATTTTTGAATACAACTTTAATATTAAAAGTCTTAAGAAGAGAAGGCATATCAACCGAGTTTTCATGGTAAGTGAGAACCATCATATTTTTAGTCGAATAAGGCTGGTTGTCCCTTTTTGGATTGTAAAAAGTATTTCTAGCAACTTTAAAAGATTTATCAATTACATTTCTTGAGTATTTCAAATCATTACCTATTTCATAAATTTTGGATATTTCCTCATCTATGAACTCTGGACTACAAATTTGTAAAGCTCTCAAAAAACATTGATGAGAAAACAGACAGTTTAACTCTATCTTGATGGGAAGAATAATAGTGGACTTAGGAACAGTTATTTGTAGGTTTTCTGTAAATTTTAAATTTGAAATAATTATTACCCTTAATAATTAAAACATCTAGAAAAGGCAATGAGTTATTTTCTTCAAATTCAACAGTAAAATTTATAGAATGGGCTAAGCTATTTAATTTGCCAAGGAAATGGTGTATATCTACATTTTTGGGCATAAGACACAAAATATCATCAACATATCTGAACCATTTAGCTCTATTAGGGAGGATTGTGTTAAGCAGCCTTGTTTCAAAAAATTCCATGTATAGGTTACTAAGAACAGGTGAAAGAGGATTTTCCATTGCCATACCGAACTTCTGAGTGTAAAACTTATCATTAAATACAAATTTTGCATCAACAATGCAAAGCTTAATAAGTTTAATGATAGTAGGAACTGGCAATGGTAAATCATAATTAACGAGTTCTTCAGATAAGAAACTTAATAAATCATCAACAGGTTTCTTATCTGAAGAACTCGTTAATTATGATTTACCATTGCCAGTTCCTACTATCATTAAACTTATTAAACTTTGCATTGTTGATGCAAAATTTGTTTTTAATGATAAGTTTTACACTCAGAAGTTTGGTATGGCAATGGGAAATCCTCTTTCACCTGTTCTTAGTAACCTATACATGGATTTTTTTGAAACAAGGCTGCTTAACACAATCCTCCCTAATAGAGCTAAATGGTTCAGATATGTTGATGATATTGTTCACATATCTGCTTCAATGTAAACACCTGACCTGCACATCCCCTACCCATTCTGACGGCTCCTTGCTCATTTGCAATCCATCTTTCTGTCTTACCTCTAATCCCTTCAATAATAATAACTGCCATACACTTTACCTGGTATATTCAGTAATCTTATTCCCCTATAATTTTTACAAACTTTTTTGTCCCCCTTCCTTTTATGTAAGGGAATTATACACGCTCTCTGCCAGTCCATGGTACCCTTCCCTTTTTCATGGATTCATTAAATAAAAAAAACGAACCACTCCAACACTATATCCCCCGCTGCTTTTAACATTTTTGTCATGATCCCATCAGTTACAGCTGCTTTACCCCCTTTCAATCTACGTAATGCCTTACGCACCTCCCCCACACTCATATCCTGTTCTTCTTCACTCCTAAAAGTTGTTATACCTCCCTGGCCAGTGCATGAAATTACTGTCTCCTTTTCTTCATCGACATTTTAAAGTTCGTCAAAATATTCCCGCCATCTACCCAGTACCTCCATCTCCTCATCTACTAACTCCCCATTCGTTCCCTAGGCTTTCTTAACTTGCATATCTCACTGCAGTTATTTTTTTCTTATTTTCAGCAAAATTTCTTGACAGTGCCTGTCCCACTTTATCATTTGCTCTCTTTTGCATTCTCTCACCACTCTCTTCACCTTTCTTTTACTCTTCATATACTCGGCCTTTATTATATCACTCTGTAAAAACTTCTCATAAGGTATCTTATTCTCGTTTATCGCACCCTTTACCTCATCATTCCACCAATCACTTACCTTTCCTCCTGCACCCAACCTCCTATAGCCACAAACGTTTGCCCCAACATTCTAATACTGCATTTTTAAAAGTATCCCATCCCTCTTCAACCTCCCCACTACCCATACTTGTACTAACCCACCTTTCTGCCAATAGTAGCTTATATCTCACCCTAACTCCCTCCATCCTTAGTTTATAAACTTTCACCTCTCTCTTACTTACTGTTGCCATTTTCTTTTTATCCGATCTACCTCTTACCCTAACTGTAACTACATTTAGATAATGACCCGATATATCAGTTGCCCTCTGTAAACATATACATCCTGAAGCCTACCCATCAACATTTTATCCACCAATACATAATCTAACAAACTACTTTCATTATGTGCTATATCATACCTTGTATATTTATTTATCCTCTTTTTCATAAAATATAAATTAATTATTGCAAAACTTCTTTCTACACATAGTTCAATTAAAGGCTCACCATTTTCATTTACCCCTGGCACCCCAAATTTACCTACTTCTCCCTCTACAACATTTTTTTTAGCATTGAGATCCCTAACCACTTGTATTCTCTCACTTGGGTCAAAACTCCCCATGCAGTCACTCAACATTTCCCAAAATCAATCTCTCTCTCTCTCTCTCTCCCTCTCTCTTTCTCTCTCTCTCTCTCTCTCTCTCTCTCTCTCTCTCTCTCTCTCTCTCTCTCTCTCTCTCTCTCTCTCTCTCTCTCTCTCTCTCTCTCTCTCTCTCTCTCTCTCTCTCTCTCTCTCTCTCTCTCGCTCTCTCTTCTCCAGGTTCATAAACTCTTACTATAATCCAATTCTCATATCCAACCCTTATGTTACTCCACATAATTCTTGAATTTATACATTTGTATTTCTTCTTTTCCTGCCATAACTTATCCTTCAATATTATTGCTACTCATTCCTTAGCTCTAACTATTAGAAACCCCTGACCTAATCCCATTTATTTCTCCCCACTGAAACTCTCCCACCCCATTCAACTTTGTATCACTTAATGCCAGGACATCCAGTTTCTTCTCATTCATAACATCCACAATCATCTCTTTCTTATCATTCGCACAACATCCACGCACATTCAAAAATCCCACTTTGACGGTTTTCTTCTTTTTCATTTTCGTAAGCTGTACCGGAAAAGGGGTTACCAGCCCATTGTTCCCGACGTTTTGGTTGACTTTTGTAACACGCATGGCTTAGGGAGGAAAGATTCTTATTCCACTTCCCCATGGATGTTAAAGGAAAAGTAAAAGGAACAAGAATTATTACGATAAAATCAAAGAAAATGCTTATTAATGTATATACTTAAACGTTTACATGCATGTGTAGCAAGACGTACCTGAAATCTTGCATGTTTATGAGACAAAAAAGAACTAGCGATTCTACCATCATGTAAAACAATTACAGGTTTCGTTTTACACAAACTTCGCAGTACAGTAGTACCTCCCTGGGCGGTTGCTGTCTACCAACCTACTATCAAACTGATGAGTTTATCTTGCCAGATAAGCAGAATAAAGATTTGTTTTTGCCATATGTTAGGTTTGGTGTGGTTTCTAAGTTAGTTTTGATAAGAATTTTTTTTTACATCATTTTCAATGAAAAATTAACTCTATTAATGAATAAATAATAATTTCTAGAATAGTCCAACTTTTATAGTTCTTCCTGTTCGGCAAATTCGGCGTGGGTTGGCGGTGGTTACGACGTCTCATGCAATCTATGCTCAATGAGGCCGGGCCAGGAGTCGAATGCTGTCTTCAGCTTTGTCATTTCTTGTAGTCACCCACCAGAGTGGGCTGCTGTTCAGATCTTTATTGAACCCTGGCTCTTGAAACACGATAGGAATGACTAATATAATTCAAGTTACGGGTTGAACAAACTAGATAGCTATTTAGTAAATTTTGTTGTGCACATCCTTAAGCAACAATGCTATACAAAATCCCAGGATTGCTCATTATGCCGCCAAGGATTGTGAAGATTTGGTGACATTAGATACTGCTTCTCCGCACCTTTACTGCATGTTTCTCCTGCAATGGAAGGTTGTCTAGCCCGTTGTCATAATATAATATATATCGAATAGTGGTAAGCCCTTTAGGTACAGCTGCATGAGGGTATCATATGGGTACAAGTACGATGAGGTTAGGCGACTTTAGTCAGGGACTAGAATATGGTGATTGCAACTAGCTTCAGGGGATTACAACCCAACCAGGTAGGTTCATTCCCTAAATCCCTAATTTAGGGCATAAAATATTCCCATTTTTTGTGCACCTGTCAACTGAGTTCAGTATAAAACCCTAAAATCAGAAAACTTAAAAACTGAATGTTTAAAGTAATTGTCTTTTATTATTACTTCAGCTGGATACGAAATTTAGTTATAAAATGCTTCACGGATTTATAATATTGTAAATATGTATGGGATTTTTAATGCAGGAAGTCGCCATTGCTGTTGGCCCATTCATGATACGTCAAGATCGAGCTGAAGTAGTGGACTTCACTGCCTCAATATTTGTAGACTACTGGAGGATCTTGGGTGCTCGAGGTGTTCCTGAGGAGGACCCCTGGGGTTTCATATTCCCTCTGGAGCCGCTGGTGTGGGCGGCCATCTTGGCTGTGATGCTAGTGCTTGCGACCGCAATATTTCTCATGAACTTGTGGTTCTCATACAAGTACATTGTTCAAGGCATTTGGTTACAGGTCATATTTGACTACCTACGAATATTATTGCAGCAAGGTTAGTGTGTGTATTTATGGAAGAGGGAACTGGAGGTGATGATAATGTGGAAAATGATTAACACTCATATTAACATAGATCATTTCCGGTAAATGCTACAGATTTGTCTGTACCGGTGTACTGGTGGTGGGAACGTATATTGTTGGTGGTGTGGATGATGGGAACGCTAGTGTTAACACGGAGCTACTCAGGCAACCTTATGGCCCTCCTGACAGTGAGACACATAGCACAGCCTTACCAGTCCCGGCAACAGGTGCTGGATGACACTTCCGTTACAATGATATGGATGGTAGGCTCCGGTCTGGAAGAAGTTTTGCAGGTGATTAAAAAGAATCTCATCTTTAAAATTATTTTAAAAGAACTTTAATAACACAAATTTAATTATTGACATTAAATAGTAAGTCAAGTGTCTGATTGGATTATAGTTTTTCAGTCAGCTGAATCAGGTTTATATCGTGAGATGGCCGACGCGGAGAGGACCGGGCGTCTTATATGGAGAACACAAGCTCAGTTTCCTGAACTTATGGACTCTTTGGTGAAGCAGGGTGACCACGTCCTAATACAGGTTGACAATGCCATGAAGGCATTGATCTCTCAGGACTTTACGAGGACAGGTAATTTATTGATTATCTTTGTATATACATATATATATATATATATATATATATATATATATATATATATATATATATATATATATATATATATATATATATATATATATATATATATATATATATATGTCGTGCCGAGTAGGCAGAACTTGCCATACTGGCTTAAATAGCAACGTTCATCTTTCCATATAGGACAAGTGAAAATTTGTGTATGCAATAATTTCGCCAAAATCATTTTGAACCTAACGAAAAAATATATTTCACTGTGTTTGTTTAGTATTAAATTATTGTAAACAAGTCTAAAATATATTTAGTTGGGTTAGGCTAAAATAAATTGTTCTTGTTATAATAAGGTTAGGTAAGTTTTCTAAGATTCTTTTGGTGCAAAATTAAAATTTTTTACATTAACATTAATGAAAAAAATATATCTTTAAACGCATAAAAGAAAATTTTAGAAAGGACTTAATTTTAAATGAGTTCCTGCTAATTGACCAGTTTTACATATTCGACACGACACATATATATATATATATATATATATATATATATATATATATATATATATATATATATATATATATATATATATATATATATATATATATATATATATATATATATATATATATATATATATATACATATATAAGTTATTAGAATCAATTATAGCTGACATTATCAGAAGTCACCTTGAAGAGCATAACTTGATAAATGAATCTCAGCATGGATTCACGAGAGGTCGTTCCTGCCTGACAAACTTACTGACGTTCTTCAATAGAACATTTGAGGCAGTTGACAGTGATAAGGAATATGATATTGTTTATTTGGATTTTAGTAAAGCCTTCGACAGAGTACCTCACAAGAGACTCTTAAGAAAAGTGGCAGCTCATGGTATAGGAGGTAAAGTTCTAGCATGGATTGAGGCATGGCTTACCAATAGAAAGCAGAGAGTTACCATTAATGGAGTGAAATCTGAATGGGGATTAGTCACTAGTGGCGTTCCACAAGGATCAGTTTTAGGCCCTCTCTTGTTCATAATTTACATTAATGACCTTGATGAAGGGATTACTAGTGACATGAGTAAGTTTGCTGATGATACAAAGATAGGCCGTATAATTCACTCTGAGGAGGATATCAATGAACTCCAGGACGATTTGAACAAATTAATGTCTTGGTCTGAGAAATGGCAGATGAAGTTTAATGTGGATAAGTGTAAGGTACTTGCCCTTGGTAATGAAAATAACCCTCGAAGCTATAATCTAGGTGAAGTAGAGCTTGGTCATACAGAATGTGAAAAAGACTTGGGAGTCATGGTAAGCAGAAATCTAAAGCCAAGACAGCAGTGCCTCAGTGTGCGCAACAAGGCCAACAGATTACTTGGATTTATCTCAAGAAGTATAAGTAACAGAAGTCCAAAAGTTATTTTACAGCTCTATACATCACTAGTGAGGCCTCATTTAGATTATGCTGCTCAGTTTTGGTCCCCTTACTACAGGATGGACATAGACTCATTAGAGACCATACAGAGAAGAATGACTAAAATGATTTACTGTGTAAGGAACCTCCCGTATGAAGATAGACTTAAAGCCTTAAATCTCCACTCTCTGGAGAGGCGTAGAATGAGGGGAGATATCATTGAAGTGTATAAGTGGATGACGGGCATAAACAAGGGAGACATTAATAAAGTACTGAGGGTGTCGAACCAGGTAAGAACCAGGAATAATGGATTTAAGTTGGATAAATTTAGATTTAGAAAGGACATAGGTAAGTACTGGTTTTCTAACAGAGTTGTAGATGCGTGGAACAGTCTTCCCAGTGGGGTGTTAGAGGTTAGGACCTTGGGTAGCTTTAAGAAGAGACTGGACAAATATATGAGTGGGAGGGGCTGGGTTTGATTGGTGTCAAGGGGTACGGGAGTTATTTCTTGAGTAGCTTTAGGTAGATGTCGTTTTGATAAGGACCTGCCTCGTATGGGCCAGTAGGCCTTCTGCAGTGTTCCTACATTCTTATGTTCTTATGTTCTTATATATATATATATATATATATATATATATATATATATATATATATATATATATATATATATATATATATATATATATATATATATATATATATATATATATGCAAGACAAGCCACTGGGGGTGGAAATCTTTAGCTCAAGTACTTTCACACTTCTCAGTGCGTCATCAGGAGCTGTGCAATGTTCCAAAGGCAACAGCAGGAGAAGTAGGGTAAGTTTTCAAAGTATGGTAGTGCGGTGGCACCAACCAGTCTAAGCGGAATACCAACCACATACCAGTACCCCCACACCTCACCCCATATAGGGTCGGATGGAGTAGCCTCACAGTTTGTAGATATCATGAATTAAAATAATTAGTAGATAGTTAATAGTCATCCCTAAGCTTCTAAACGCTGGAGACAGGTCATGTGACACAAAAAGTTACATTTCAATAAAGGATCATTTATATGCCTACATTTACAACCTTCTAACTAATGAAACAGTGGAAATAAATCTCTCAATTTGTCCACCGGTTTTATAATGACGTTCATGGCAGACCTAACATGTTAAATGTCAACGTTCACGGCGGACTTGAAAAGATGTTATATATATCCACGTTCACGACAGGAGTACGATGATCAGTTTGAAGCCTGTTCCAACATAACCGAAACATCACGAAACCCCCCCTGGCATTAGGATTAATCTTGCGTTTTGTGTAACATTGTTGTTTAAGGCTGTGCACAATATACTCCATTAAATAACTGTCGAGTTTGAACATCCCATAATTTGAGTTATATACGGCATTTCTATCATGTTTCAAGAGGGAGGACTCAATTATGTTTCTTTCTGTGGTGAAACTGTTTGGTACCATTATCAGGGCGGCAGTCCACCCCGGTGGGTGATTGCAACAGCTGACGTGTTTATTTAAAGAGTTCATTCGACACCTGGCCTGTCCTGATTGATTTTAACAATGCCCTTTGTTGCAAGGGCAACAAAGGGAGATATAAGATAAGTTTTTTCAGAGTATGGTAGCGGGGTGGTACCAGCTAATATATGACTCAGTCTGAGTCATATTTATGTCGTATTTCAGCGCCTTTCCAAAGACAATGATTATGTATGAGTGATGGTGAAAGTGTTGAATGATGATGAAAGTTTTTTCATTCCTATCGGGTTTTTCTTTCATTTTGAGTCACCCTGCCTCAATAGGAAGCGTCCGACGTGTTGAATATATATATATATATATATATATATATATATATATATATATATATATATATATATATATATATATATATATATATATATATATATATATATACAATAAGATCACAGTAAACAGGTGATTTCAAAATATGCAAAACAGCCACTCTGAAAGAATAGAGAAATTCCAAGCACTTTCGTGACTACTCACATTATCATAGTTCCTTGATAATGTGAGTAGTCACGAAAGCGCTTGGAATTTCTCTATTCTTTCAGAGTGGTTGTTTTGCATATATATATATATATATATATATATATATATATATATATATATATATATATATATATATATATATATATATATATATATATATATATATATATATATATATATATATATATATATATATATATATATATATATATATATATATATATTAAGAGCAATAGAAAAAGATAGATTAATCCATAAGCGCTGCAGGCATGGTAATAAACAGAATGTCATATTTCTAATCACTTGTCAAAAGTTAAAATAGACTCACTTAATGTCCTTTCGTGTTGTTCTAAGAAGCAATACTCTTTTCTCGTGTCTTTTACTCTTTTACTTTGTATATACCTGAATTATCATCGACATAGCTTATTCTTTTCTAAGAATATTGATAGAGTAAGAGGCGAAAGAAAGATGTTATTTGTTGAAGTAAGAAGAGCTGAAAATATATATTTAAACACGGTACCAGAGTGATGTCACTATCGTTTACCGGACTATGTACACAAGGGATTAAAATTAATGGTACACCCTAATAGTACAGAGTGGATGATGTCATCACGTTAAACCCGATTTTGTTATCAATAAAAATTGTGTTCAGCGGGAGCACCAAACAGCCTTCAGGAATAGGTTAAGTTTGGTGCCAACAAAAGGAGACGCTAAGTGGATCTCTCTAAGTCTTTCAGTAATTTAGAAAAAACACGCATATTTAACCCCGGAAACAATCACCATGTGCAAACACCCCCAGGGGTGTTTAAAGTTATATCAACAATTATGAAACAATTCTAGACGTCACCTTACAAATGCAGAAAATTCGAATTTAGTAATGGACAAGGTAGATAGACTGTTTGGAGAACATGAAGAATTTACTAGAGGACACAGATCATACATTCCCATTGATAACCCTCTCGACCAAGTTAACAATATGTTTTATAAATAGCTTAATTACAAATTAACTTAAGGTAATGATGAACTGACACAACAACTGTCAGCTAGACCTGCGACACTCTTATATATGTGTGAGGGGCTCTTGATTTAGGGAATTGGATCTGTGCTCCAGTTCCCCGAATTAAGCCTGAATGCCTTCCACATCCCCCCCCCCCCAGGCGCTGTATAATCCTCCGGGTTTAGCGCTTCCCCCTTGATTATAATAATAATAATAATCTTATATATGTGTGTGCTCATTAAAACTCATTAGCCAAGAATTCCAGCAATATTCATTATTAGTTCCGCTGCGTCTACGACGTATATCGACGAGATGTTACTAACCCCAATGGTTAGTAACATCTCGTATACGCGTTTAAAAAAAGCAGAGTAGATTTTATGGAAAAACTGCATAATCTGAATTTTTCAAATGATTTCACATTGATAAGTTTTGATATTTCTGTTATTAACGCGAGTGCCAGTTATCCTATTTGAAAGGTGAAGTGGATAAGTTCCCTATGTCATTCCTAGAGAACATTATCAGTGAAGTAATTAAACTGTTTGAAGTCGATTGGAAATTCGTATTTTAGGGAAAATACTATGCCTTAAACCATGGTATGGCTATGGGGAATCCATTATCTTCGTTTATAAATAACTTATGCATCGAATTATTTGACATTATTTTTCTGATATATTCATTCAACTTAATTATGTATATAATATTTGTTTATTTCAGGCGAATGTTCATTTTACGCTTCGAAAGAGACGTTTTTGCCTTTTGTCTTTGGTATGATTGCCCCTCTGGACAATCCAATCATCCCAGCTCTTAATAAAAGGTAAATTATATAGAAAGTAACCTTGTAAAAACAGTGGAAAGTAGAGCTAGGATATATAAGGGATCATAAAGATGGCAGTTTTGATGCTAGAATTGTTTTGTCTTACGTATACGCTGTTGATCAAAATTATTGAGTATGTTCTTAACAACCTCAGTATAGTTCCTTTTCAGATTTCACTTTCGAAATGTCATTCATGATAATGGAATCAATAAATTTAGCTTAAAATATTATATTCGAAATTTTATGGGTGACTTTGAATACCGTAAATATCACTGAGACTTTACAGCTTTATTTAGGCATCAGTAACTGCAAAATATAAGAGAAGTATATAAAGAAAATACTTGAAACGTGCACTGAACATTAAAAATACATGTATCTTATAAGTCATTCTGTCTTGTTCTAGCACTACCAAATTTAATGTGAAATTCACAAATATAACAGATCCCTTCAGCCTCGTGAATTTAAAATGAATCTTATATCCATATTTTGTCATGCAATTCATCAAACTCCTTGAGAAATTGTAAGCAAAAGTTTTCAGCACGATCATCAAAATTTAATCGTCTCTTAAATAATGTTTAACAATCATTCTAAAATTTTCAAACCATTCACAAAAACACAAAAAAGAGAACTTAAATAGATTCATAATTGGAAATTGGTTTAACCATAACTAATTGAAATATTGATAATAAATGTTGCTTACCTATGCTGATTTTTTTTTTTTTTTACATGCACGATTGCCGACTGATCGATGTTATTCAGATCATGCAGTCATGCAGTCATGCAGTCATGCAGTCATGCAGTCATACAGTCATGCAGTCATGCAGTCATGCAGTCATGCAGTCATGCAGTCATGCAGTCATGCAGTCATACAGTCATGCAGTCATGCAGTCATGCAGTCATGCAGTCATGCAGTCATGCAGTCATACAGTCATGCAGTCATGCAGTCATGCAGAACCAGAAGTAGAAAACAATCTCTCAGATCTTCATGTTATTCATGACATGTTTAGTTAAATTAACCTAAAATATTATTTTTTCCAGTTTGGAAAACACAATGGTTGTTTTAAACTTACTTTGATAAACTTATTTAATCTCTATCACGTAATGTTTTTTTTGAAATTATATGAAGAAATTTTGTTGAAGAAACTGATGAAAAATGTTTCCCAACAGTCACAGGTGTTATATAGTGAACATATTAAGTGTAGATGGATATTTGGGAGTGAAAAATTATCCTTCCTCAGTGAGCAACACTTGTAGCAAAAGACAACTAAAATGCTGGAAAAGGGCTAGTAACCCCCTTCTCCTGTATAAATTGATAAATATAAAAACAATAGCTATTGTTTTCTTTTTTTCGGGTCATTCTTTCTTGATGGGAGACGGCCTGAGTATTCAAAAAAATTAAGTGTGGAGTATGCAATAATATAAAGATTTTTTTCTTAATACAAATTTATTACGTATATATGCAAACGAAAACTAATAAAAATTTTATACAGACATGCGAATATATTTTCATTACAGTTTTCAGGCTATTTCACTCGTGTTCATTTTCGCTATACCTAATCAGAATCCATCATTATTCTGTCATCAAACTGATCGTCAGGTTCCCTGACATCTCTTCCTCATAATGGCTGGATGAAATAGTTCATTAAATTACAGATGTTATGCGGGAAAAAGTCAAGGTGAGAATAGAAGAAATGAATCTTAAGGAGACATCCGACATCTCAGTAGATAACATGCTGTCAGTAGCTCGTGTACAATATTTTTACGATAATCATCATGATGAGTGCCCAAGAAACCTGTGAATGTGTTTCTGAGTGCCAGTCATGCTCTCAGCTCAACATCTCGGAAACTCGCCAAAATATGGTCAAATAGTAACGTCAGAATTAGAGCTCCGGTGAAGATATGTACCATCATTGTGGCGTTAGTAACATTGGAAAACCACTTTTTTAATGTGAGCTAATTCTTCCTATTATTTGTCCAAAACTTGATGTTTAAATTATAATGCGTAAAGGCGGAAGAATTATGTCCCTTTGATCGAAAAATGGCTTCATTTAAACGTTCTCACCCCAGACTCAGTGAGTTGACAACGTACGTTGAAAATAGTGCTGCTTTTTATGTCGACTGTCCCACAGGTACAGGAAACAGCAGTACTTCATAAAAACACCTTTCACTACCAGTAGCAAATCTATTACATTAAGGCCACCACAAATTTTCCACCAATTCTCTTTTGGATTGTTCCATATGTGGTTCTTTCCTGTCCATAGCGAGAGGTAAAGGCAGACTTGGTAGAATGTTGCCGGTGTGAGGAATGATTGCCTTCAGACTTGTTTGCTGGAGTCAATAAGTAAACGTATCATTACAAGATCATACTGTTTACCATAAGCATTGAAAAGTCCATTAGCATCGCAACAGTAACATATTCATTCCTCCAAAATTCAGTTAAGTTTCAAGAGTTTCTTCTACTTTTTTCCAAACTGTTTCGTGCGTCAGAGTTCATTAAATTCCACTAGCGTAGTTTTGCACCAAATAGCTTTGACTATTCCTTGGATAAATTTAAATTGCGCTGAAGATCGTTTAGGTCACTTTTACTCTGGATGTCACTCCTGGTTGTTTACTGCAGCTGATTCAAACTCAGAATCTGAGTTAGTGGTTTATTCATCATCCAAGAGAAACATATTTCGAGAATGGTTGTACTGGAACAACGAGATTCTCTGAATGTTCTCGTAGTCTGATTGCAAAGGAAAGATCTATATGTTATTTTGAATTTGATTTTTGATGAAATTTCTGACTTTCTTGTGACACAAACATAATCCATGGTGTAAGCCTTTGGTTCCTTCCATGACTTAAAATTTCATGAAATTACTCAAGGAGCTGGAGTAAGTTACGCAACAGAGTTGATGAGTTCACAGTTTGTCATGATCTTGGACCTACACACCGAACTAGTGATAATAAGTTTTTATTTCTGTCACTGAAGCAACGTGTCGGCATCGAAGGCTTATAACTTTAATGCTACAAATACGACTAACTCATCTGTAAAGAATATGATTGAAGAGTCGATAGCGGACCAAGACGAAGTTCTCTCTAATGTTGCTTGAATAAAGTAGCTTTAAGTTTGCATGCAGATATGAATAATTTGATTTCCACAACAGCCTTTCAGCTGTCTGGTAGTCCAAATAAATCTCAAAATAATGAAAAGCTGGAGCTTTTGGAGGATAAAATTTTGTGTGATAAAATCTAGATAAATTTTAGTCAACATTTAAATACTTCAAATTATTATCATTATCAATTTTTTTGTTCTTCATTTGCAACATTTTAGAACTACAACCAATTTGCAAGGAAGAACTTTCCTTCCAGAAATCCACGTTAATATTTCTCAATGAATATCTTCGCTTCACAGAACATCAACAATCTGCAATACTGACACAGCGTGTTGCTACATTAGACTTATATTGTTATCACGTAAATTTCTGTTCTTAAAACTTATTATAAAAACATTTTAAATAATTAATCTAACTTTTGTCTGTGAGTTTATTCGTCTTTTCCGGATGGAAAATTTGAAATTACATTCTAGGGAAATTACATTAGGGACTAAATTTCACTAAAGACATCTGAAGGTAAATAAAAGTTTTCTGCTAAGCAATAACTTTTGCAACAAATAAAACTGATGTCCCCTCATCAAAGTGGCTGAGCCTGTGTCTTACACATTTAAGCTTGACATCAATTTATATACAGTATAGAAAACTTCATTGGTAATATAAACACTATTTTAATGTGATATTTACATACCTCATGCATCCACAAAATTTAACTACCAAACTGACTCCCATTAAGTAGTCAAAGAGAGTGTGATTCATTACACTTGTCAGCATGATTTTATTTTTGACTCTATGGTATCTTTTCGGTATATATATGGAAAATAGTGATTCATTTTTTTTTTATTAATCTCTATCACATCAGGTTGTCAAGTTATACGGAAACGTTACTTTTCTCTTTTCGTATAACATAAGTAGTTGAGAAAGTGGCATTACTAATTAAAATGGTTACCTTATATTGACTTAAATGTTAAATCTAATATATTTTTTCTTCATTTTCAGATTATTAATATGTCTAGAGGCTACATAAATTCACCAGATATATTTTACTTTACACAAATTACCCGCACATAAAAGAGAGGAGCTTACGACGATGTTTCAGTCCGACTTGGACCATTTACAAAGTCATAATAACGAAAAGGAGAGCATGATGGGTATATATAGGCAGGAGGTGGTAGTAGTGGAGGTGGAAGGAAGTAGTAGTGGTAAGGTAGTAAGAGTAGGAGGAGCCAGTCAAATACTAAGAAAGAGGAGCACTGCAAGGGAGCTAGGTGCCCACAGAGGGTAGGAGCAAGAACATCGAGGGGGGAGGGAAACAAATAAATAAATAAAGAAGGAACAAATACACAGGGCAGAAGAAAGACAACCCAATGGAGAAAAAGGAAAGAGGAAAGTGGAAGAGGGAGAAGAAAAAAAAGGAGGAATCAGGTTAGGTAACGATTGTTCTGAAGTTTGGAGCATTTTACAATGTAGTGGGAGAGGAAGGCATCTACTGAGATGAAGCCAGGACTAAAATTCAAACAAGGAAAGTTACGTATTAGGGAGGATTCAACCAGACGGCGACTGTTGAAGTTGGAAGTAGAAAGGCAATTTCCACTTTCAGATTCCCCAAGCAACGTTACTCCTTTATTGAAGCGCTACTACTTTGCTTATTTTGGCTGCAAACTTGGAGACCAGGATAAACCATTCGCACCACACAAGGCTTCCAAGAGTTGCATCAGTAAGCTCCAAATGTGGTCAGTTGGAAAACTTTGGAGTACCAATAGAATGGCGGAAGCAGATGAATCACCATGATGACTGCTACTTTTGTATTACTTTTGTATTACTAAAGTAGCTGGATTCAACAAGAAGACTAAAGATCGCATAATATACCCAAATATTCCTTCAGCAATAAGGCTTGTTCCATACTCTGAAGACATTCCTGTACCTGTGCCACCAGAGATATGGCAGATTTCATCAGTCTGATACCAGTGACCATCCCAAACCTTTCAACCAAGTTGAGCTCAATGGTTTGTTGAGAGATCTTAACCTTCCAAAAGAACGTGTACAGTTACTTGGCTCTAGACTGAAGTAATAAAGGCTTCTAGCTCCTGGAACAACGTTCGCTTGAAACCGTCATCGTGAAGCAGAATTCACTCAGTTCCTTGACAAAAAATAATCTTTAGTTTTCTGTTCAAATATTTCTGGCCTTATTGAACACATAGGGATATCATACAAAGCAAATGAGTGGGGACTCTTCATTGATTCTTCTAAAAGAAGTTTATAGGCTGTAATTCTCTAAAATGGCAACGCAGCTGCACCTGTGCCAATTGGTCATAGTGTCCAAATGTCAGAAACTTACGCAAATATGAAGAGTCTAATATCTGCAATCAAGTACTAGAAACACAATTTTCACATTTGTGGTGATTTAAAAGTTATTGCTCTCCTACTAGGTGTTCAAGGCGGTTACACCAAGTATCCCTGTTTTCTGTGTCTTTGGGATAGTAGGGCAGACAACCAGCATTATCAACATAAAGCCTGGCCACCAAGAACCAGGTTCTTACCCGGAAATTACAACATGAAAACTGTGCCACTAGTTGACCCCAAGAAAATTCTGCTGCCACCACTCCTCATCAAATTAGGGCTTATGAAAAATTTTGTTAAGGCCTTGAACAAGGATGGAACTGCTTTCAAGTACCTGGAGTCAAAGTTTTCTCGTATAAGTGAAGGCAAGCTAAAGGCAGGAATCTTTGTTGGCCCTCAGATTCAGGAATTGATGAAGGACAAGCATTTTGATGAAGCATTAGCAGGTGTCGAGGTGAATGTCTGGTTTTCGTTCAAGCAGATTGTTCACAACTTCCTGAGAAACAGGCGCTACCCCGAATATGATAAAATGATTCAAGACTTGATTTCAAGTTTCCACCAACTTGGGTCTAGAATGAGTGTGAAGATGCACTTTTGCACTCACATCTTAACTATTTTCCCAACAATTGTGGGGACTACAGTGAGGAACAAGAAGAGCGGTTCCATCAGGATATTTACCCCACGGAAACTCGATACCAGGGCAAATGTAATGTCAGCATGATGGCAGATTACTGCTGGTCATTGAAACGTAATGGTCTCGATGCACAGCACAAGCTAAAATCAGATCGGTTCTCCTTCCTTTGATTCAATATGTAGGGTAACCATTAGGAGCATATTCTTTTAATAAAATCATTTGATTTGATTCACGATGAATTGGAATTCATATTTTCTTAAAACTAACAGAATGCTCTTTTCCATGATTACTTGTCTAATTTTAATAAATTAACAATTTATTAAAACTTCACAATTTTTATCACTAATTTGTATTTTATTCAAAATTCTTACGTGATAGAGTCAGTTGGTTTAGATATTTACAATCAGCAGCCCAAGAATTTGTAAGATCTCAACCGTGAATTAAAATAAAAATTAAAAAGATTCCAAATGCAGACCAGTGTTAGCTATAATATAGTGATGCTTTTCAGTTAAGTTCTGTCGGTCAGTATTACCTACCCGTGTTCAAATTATTTACCCACGATGAATACAATTTGTAACTGAACAATTTTCCCTATAATTAAAATGGTAATAACTGCATGAACATATAATATTTCAATTTGTCATTACAGAATTATGCTGATGACGGAGGCTGGACTGTTCTTCCAGTGGATGAAATCTGCAGACCCGAACTCCACTGTGTGTAACCACGCCCCAACCAAGATCACAGTCAAGACCAGACTAGCTATGAGTAATGTTTGGGTAATATATTACAAGCAATGCTTTTTTTGGAAGCTACAGAGGCAGTATTTTTTTTAATAAAATAATAGATTTTATGATTATATATGCATACACTTTTGATACTTGGCTTTCCTCTAATAGACTTTTACTGCTATTTTCAGGGAATGTTCGTCATCCTTATTGCTGGATACGCTGTCGGTCTATCAATACTCTGTGTTGAATATCTGACAGCCAACATTAAACATATCTGATGATTCGAAAGAATCATCAATTTTATGAATGATAAAATTTATTTAGTAATATAATGCAACACAATCCATTGTCACTTGCACTTTTGCTAGTAGGGTACTCGAACAGCTCCGTACTCGAACAGTTCGGTACTTGAACGCTTTGTTGGGTAAAAAAAATCACTCGGTAGTCGACGGTTTGCTCAGCACTCGACCAAACAAACAAAAAAAAAGTCTCCCCGCAGCTGTCGCTCAGTCCAAAACTCAGCTGAACTTCACAGTAAACTAATTCGTGTTTCTTCGCATTTTTTATATTGTATAAAAAAGTCACCATGGGGCCTAAGAAAATTTCTGATAACAGTCAACCAAAAAGAAAATTGGTTAGATTGTGTTTGCCCTGATGTAAACACAGCCTCCGCCTCTCCATATATGTTTTATATTAATTTTAGCCTCTATATTGTGCTTCTAGGTTATCTATCATGCTTCTGATATCAAGCTGGAATAAATGTGATAGATAACCTTCATTACTAATTGCGAAATTACTCAACACTGTATTTACACTACCGCTAGTATCCGGCTATGAAGACGACTCATCAGATACTGAATGCTCCTTCTGCTGGCCCCTCCCTCCCTCTCCAGTAGCTCCTCTCACTTTGGGACCCTCTTATATTATCCTTGTTTTCCATTTTGAATTTTTATTCACAAAAAATAGAAGATTTACTGTTATGCAGACTACTACATTGTTGAAAAAATAATATAAATATTATCAGCGCATTTGTGAAAGCATATTAGACCCAACAGTTGACTGTATTGGAAGTGTATTGAACTTCAGCAAAATTCGAACATTTCCTCTAATTTGAGCTCAATTTCAAGGTGCATTTATTCTGTAAACCATTCAAATTTATCTCTACTTCTGTAATATATCTTTCATTCTATTAAATGAGATCAAGAAAATGCGAAAACAATCATAAATACCATACGAAAATACACCGCAAAGTCGCTGTAAGTGTATTTCTGGGGGTCTGAAATGGATTAATTAATCAAATTTACATTATACCTTATGGGAAAAAATGGTTCGGTACTCGAACAGATCGCCACTCAAACAGCCTTCTGGAACGAAATCAGTTCGAATACCGAGGTTCCATTGTATATGTAATTAACTTATTTTGACTTTATGAACATACACACATACACACACACACACACACACACACACACACACACACACGCACACACACACACACACACGCACACACACACACACACACACACACACACACACACACACACACACACACACACACACACACACACACACACACACACACACACACACACACACACACACACACACACACACACAAACTTATATTATGAACTTATATTTATGAACATACACACATACACACAAACACACACACACACACACACACACACACACACACACACACACACACACACACACACACACACACACACACACACACACACACAAACTTATATTATCCTGTAATTCCATATAATTATCTAACTATAACAAAATTAAAAAAAAAAATCTTTAATTTCTTTAGGCAGGATGAGGCATATGGCACCGTGTCCAGTGGTCATTTTCTCACAAACCTTACAAAGTGTGAAAGAATTATTGTTTATTAGATACAG
Organism: Cherax quadricarinatus; assembly: GCF_038502225.1. Classification (NCBI taxonomy): domain Eukaryota; kingdom Metazoa; phylum Arthropoda; class Malacostraca; order Decapoda; family Parastacidae; genus Cherax; species Cherax quadricarinatus. Next base: position 47,810,107 of record NC_091307.1, read on the forward strand.
TACATTAACTAAACATTAAAGAAAATATCAAAGCACATGGCAGAATTGATGTTGCTATGTGGAATAAACTACACAGTTATTGTGTATTAATAAAAAAACAAATACACAAGATTCAAAGATTTTGTGACAGTAGGACTCTGCTAGCATAGTTCATACGGCAGTTGCAGTGCTTTCTCTTTATATGTTTTAAATGCTATTATATTTCATATTAAAACTACATATATAAAACAAGTACAACTGAACTAAAGAGTTGTCTAAGAGTAATGCTTAAGACATAATATGCTAAAAAAAAAAAATTGTACATTTAAAACGACTTGGAATCCATTGTTCGTGGAATCTAGGGTTGTGGATTCTCTCAATATTTATTTAGTAAAAAGTTTTAAATAAACTTAAAACTACACTTGACAGAATCTTTTAAACGAGTGAAGACCTGTTTTGATCTTTGCAGGATAGTATAAAAGGTTTTACACTTAAACTACCGGGACGTTCAAAACTGATCATTACTAATGAAGGTATGAATGGAAACATGACTGCTTCCCATGTTTAAAAATTTTTATAATATATTTTTAGCCTTTTTTCTAATTATTTTTTATGAGAAATGTATTTTACTTCCACATGTAAGTTTGCAAATATTTCACGTATATTTATTGTTCATTCCCACTCAACCACTGTAAACAGTAAAAACTTGTCAACACATGCAAATGGCATTTATTTTCTCTCACTAAACATAACATGATTTTTTGTATTCTACACTCACTTAAGGAACACTTAAGTTTTCTCTGATGTAGTCCAAACCAGGTCATTTGGGACTATTTTTCAAGCTCTACAATTTTGAAATTAATTTATGTCGTCAGTAGTTAAGGGTATATTTATCAGATTTGCATTAATTTTGGTGATGAGGAACTCTAGGAAGAACACAATCAAACTAAGAGCGTGACCGGAAATGAAGACAGCAAACATTCCCTGAAACAGTAAATATTACTCCATTAGTGGGTAAGACGATCACTCTTCGTGAAGGCTTTAATGAGAAGATAAGAGCTTTGATAGTTAAAAAAAGAAACTAATTATATATATTTATATCAGAAGACATGAAACAACTTCATTACCCAGATATTGTTAAGAGAAAGGGGCGTTTCAACTGTGATTTTTGCAGGTGCATGATAACACACGGTGTAGTTTGGTTCGGCGTTTTTCATCCATTGGAGGAAGAGTCCTGCCTCAGTCATCGCCCTTATCCTGTTGAGAGAAATTCATGAGTTTTACAGATACACTAACATTTTACTATATTCGCTAATGATTAGGGTTAAGAGAAACTAATCACTTTGCAGACTGTTGCTTTATAAATCCCAAACAGTTAATGGGTATCGAACATGATAAAAATGAACGTGAGGTCTAAATATCAGCATGTAAGAACGAAGGCACTGGAACCTGACCCGAACTTGATCATGGAACCATCCGATTTTACTGGATTAATAAATAATCTATTGGAGAATTAGAATTACAAATTAAAATTGAAGAAACCTAAAAAATACTTATTGAACAAAACTACTATTAATATTGAATACTATTAATATTGTGAGAAAACCTGATATTTCTAAATGAATAACTGGAAAATATCTGATCGAATTTGGACTATGAAAATATTACATCACAAAAATAGGCGAGGAAGTAAACCTTTCCCCATTTATATTACTCAAACTTATTAGTTATCATTTAATCATTCGCATCAGCAGACTAAATTAGTCACATGGGAATTGAATACATTACAGATGCAACTACAAGTGCAGTAATAAAGATATCACTTCAAAACTGGTAATAAAACTACAAATAATATGAATACCGTTTAAGGCAAATTATTATTTCCATGACAGTTAGGACCCTAAATGTATATGTGTGCAGATATTATATATAATATGCAGTCTGACTTGTTATAGAAGTGGCGTGAGATGCGGTGAGCCATCCTTAGGGCTTGATACCCTCGTAAATCATAAATCAAAAATTACATTTCTGTAATGTATGGTTACTGACATATTGAAAGTCTCTTGATATGCAAATAATTTCGTGCAGCTTTAATTAAAATATCTTAAACTACTTATAACTTACAACTACTAATGGAATTTTGTGCAAGAACAATTTGTTGGAAGTTTTATTAAGACAGTTCAATATATAACATTTGTGGAGGTTATCACGGATGTTCAAATATAAATGAAGATAGTAACGTAAATTTCAAAAATACTGCACAGTACATAAAATAAACTGGAGGCACATTGAACGCCCATCATCAAGGGGGGAAAATTAGCTTCTCACACATATTGGCAATATCTAATTATATTAGACAGATACCTCTTGCTCAGAGCTGGAACTACTGGACTATCCTTCTGGCCGACCATAGCGAACACGAGCGGCATAAATTCTTCTCTAGACTCGTAAAAGAAACACTGCCCTTTAATGAAATAAAGAAAGATGTATATAATGTTTATGAATATTAGTATCAGACAGACTTATCATTTTCCAAATTTTTTCTGGGTTTGAGTTTATACGATCCTGGGAAATTTTCAGTTCCCAGTCAAAAAGTGTATCAGTTTTACATAACGTATTCATTACCAGATTTAGTAAAGTCTCGAGAAATGAGCGTCTTTAAGCCGAAATCAACTTCCATGAGAACGTGGTCACCGCGCCTCACCAGTGTGTCGGTGCTCTCCGGGAACTCTGGCAGAGTCCTGTATATGAGGCGACCTTTCTGCTCCTGATCAGCAATCTCACGGTATATTCCAGACTCGACAGACTGCAAGTGTTAATGTTTATACATTATTAGTAAACATTTATTTTTTTGCTTTCGTCATACATACTTTTTATGTATTTCTTGAGTGATAAAAATAATAAATAAATGTTTGACAATTACAAGGGGGTATGTAAGAAATGTCAGGACAATTTCTTATCTATCATAGCAAAATTATCTTGAAAGATAAATGTATTATATGGGTTTTTTTATTCAGTGTCGATCAACTATTTTTATTTCATATATTTGCATGACATAATAAAAGTTTAAACAGCAATATGTATTATTTATATTATTACCACGACAAACTTTCAAAAAGAATAACGATAATGCCCTATTGCATTTATTTCTTTGCCAAGATATAGAAGTTTTAACAGTATACTTTAAAGTACTGCATGTTGGTAGAGTCTTTCTCCCAGATCATGATAACCGACGGGTTATCCAGCACTGCTCTTAACGACTGGTAGGGCTCAGGTATATTTCTTACTGCCAGAAGAGCCATCAGGTTACCAGAGTAGCTCCGTGTTAAGACAAACGTCACCATCGCCCACACTACCAACACAACTCGCTCCCACCACGTCCCTGGCGATGGTTGCAACATATCTGTCAAATGAATGTGTAGTTATTGTATTTCTCTGAGTAGAGAAAAGTAGTTAAAAAAGACTCACGCAGTAAAATGATGTCTTTCATTTTCGCCTTCAAAATGCGAATACACAAAATTCTCGACGTGCAATATATGAATTTTTTAGCCGCATATGTATGTCGTGCCGAAGAAGTTGAACCGATGAGTTTGGCCGTGGAAGTAAGGGTAATTTCTGGCAAGTAACGTAAGTGAAAATTTGAGAAAGAACTTATCCTTCTAAAATTGCCCTGAACATAGTGTTAAAAATATGTATCGGTAACTTTATGAAATATTAAGTAAATTTGAATAGATTTATAAGAGATTTAATTGAATTTTGACAAAACAAGATACGTAAAGTTAGGAGAGGTTTCTAGGTTATGGTTTGTGCCTCGGTATTTTTTTTACCCCAAATTCAATTAATATATATATATATATATATATATATATATATATATATATATATATATATATATATATATATATATATATATATATATATAATTGTGTGTGGTCCACGCAAACCAAGCGATACAGGATGCAAAACAACTACGGGGGAGTAGAATGATAGCTCTAGGCCTTTCGTGTTGCAATCACCACATTATCAGGAGCTTGCAAAATTGCATAAAAGAGGAAAGTGTCCAGTAAATAACGTTGCCAGAGGACCGCCTTTACAGGAGTGAGGGAGAGAGAGAGGAGAGGGAACCGGACGTGACCAGGCACAAACAGTACCCATAGCCAGAAATAGGCATATTATTGCATTAGAAAAAACCCACAAACATTGATATTGTAATAGTCTAAACGAAATTAACGTGGCAATAATAAAAAAATCGATCATGTTCCTCTGACATCTATAACACACACATATATACATATACATACACACACACACACACACACACACACACACACACACACACACACACACACACACACACACACACACACACACACACACTCACACACACACACACACACACACACACACACACACACACACACACACACACACACACACACACACACACACACACACACACACACACACACACACACACACACACACACAGTATTTCTTCAGCCACAGAGTAGTCAGTAAGTGGAATAGTTTGGGAAGCGATGTAGTGGAGGCAGGATCCATACATAGCTTTAAGCAGAGGTATGATAAAGCTCACGGCTCAGGGAGAGTGACCTAGTAGCGATCAGTGAAGAGGCGGGGCCAGGAGCTCGGACTCGACCCCCGCAACCTCAACTAGGTGAGTACAACTAGGTGAGTACACACACACACACACACACACACATATATATATATATATATATATATATATATATATATATATCTATATATATATATCTATATATATATATATATATATATAAGAGAGAGAGAGAGAGACAGAGAGATTAACTGAACTGCATAAATGAGTAGGAGGTTCCAGCAGATTTGTTCGGAGGAACATTCTTGCTGTGAATGAGGTAGGGAGGCGGGAGACACTTAGTGCCACAAACATAACAGTACGAAGTGCCTGCAAGACTGACTATTATAGGAAGATAGTCTACTCATAACCATTTGTAATAGAGTGATTACCTAGTAAACTTAACATTAGTGATATGACAATTTTTAAAAAAAACTGGCAAGACTTAGGGCCATTATAAAAAGATTTACATTCTGAATATAGATGTATCTGTCATTTGTCTTAGGAATTTTCCTTATTACTAAGAAAACAGGTGCACAGCAGACTCAAAACTAAAGGAAGACATCGATAGTTTATTCAAGGGCAGACAACCATAGCTTATCTTTCCTACCATACTCTTTATGCAGACACTGGTCTAACCCAAGATGGCAGGGACACATGCCCTAATTCCTTTGAGTGAAACGATGACACTTAAGACAATCCAGAGCATTTGTATATGAATCCAGTTTTTGGTTATTCACAGTAGCCTTAACGATAAACGAATCCTGCTTGAATAATCCACACTTATTATTACATAATGAATGTTTATCATGTTTTATAGTTGATTCTAAAATATTTATTTTCAGACATGAAGTACATGAAACTAGGATTTCGACTTCCGACAAATTAGCAAGACTTACAAACGTGTATAGTTGAATATCGCATTTTATTTTTAAGCTCTTCTTACTGAATATTGATATGTTATTCTAACATCTAGAGGTTTGCTAGTCCTTCCAACATTAAATATTAGATATGATGTAGCCTTGGCACCGAATCCTGTACACCGCCAAGTAGATATAAAGTCTTTAATTGCTTATTCTTCTGTGGCTCACATGGGTTTGGTGTTAGGGGGACTTGTTGCTATGAGGGGTTGAGGTTTAAATGGAGCTGTAGTGGTGATGGTGGGGCACGGTTTGTGTTCTTCAGGTTTATTTTGTTTGGCAAATATAGTTCATGAACGTTTAGGGAGGCGGAGTTTGATAATCAGGAAGGGCTTGCTAAATATCATACCAAGAATAGGTTTATGGTGGTTTTTATTGGCTGTAGGAAATATAGCTGCTCCTCCAACTTTGAATTTAATAGGGGAAATTAGTTTAATCATTAGAGTGGTGAGATGAAGGAAATTAATTATATTCAGAGTGGGGGCTTTGTCTTTTTTTAGTGTCTGTTATACTTTATATATATATTCTTTAAGGCAGCATGGACTGTTTTTAAATTCATTATTTTCTTGTTGTTCTGGAAAAATGAGGGAGTATTTTGTTTTGTTAATACATAGTGTCCCATTAAATATTATATTTATGAAAGGTTCCTTGATTTTGTATAATTTGTAGGATAAGATGGCTGAGATTAAAGGCGTTAGATTGTAAATCTAAATAGAAGTTAGACTTTCTTATCAATACAAGGTAAGATTTAAAAGATTATTACCTTTTTTGAACCACCTGCACAGTGTTTTGGGGAATTCTTGATCAACATGCTCTTCGAGAAAGCGATAAATGACGTGCCCATGCACTCAGCCCCAGGCTCACACTTATGGAACTCCGTATTCATGAAGAACTGCAAGAAGCTCCTATCACGTGTTTTTACATCCTATGGAGAGGAAGCATAGACACTGGGGTCGTCCCACAGCTACTGAAAATAACAGATATAGCCCAACTGCACAAAGGGGGCAATAAAGCAATAGCAAAGAACTACAGACTGATATCCCTAACGTTTCATATAAAAATCTTTGAAAGGCTTCTAAGAAGCAAGATCACTACCCATCTAGAGACCCATCAGTTACACAAGCCAGGACAGCATGGGTTTAAAGCTACTGTCTGTCCCATCTACTGGACCAGTATGACGAGGTCCTGGATGCTCTAGATGACAAACAGAATGCAGATGTAATATACACAGACTTTGGAAAAGCCTTTGACAAGTGTGACCATGGTGTAAAATGCGTGATAAATGAATAACAGGAAAAGTTGATAGATGGATCTATGATTTCCTAACAAATAGAACACAAAGAGCAGTAGTCAACAGAGCAAAGTTTGAGGCGGCTACCGTGAAAAGCTCTGTTCCACAAGGCACAGTACTCTCTCCCATCTTCATATGTGACATAGACAGGGGCAAATGCCACAGCGCCGCATCTTCCTTTGCAGATTACACCCGAATTTGCATGACAGTGTCCTCCATTGAAGACACTGCAAGACTCCAGTTGGACATCAACCAAATCTTTAAATGGGCTGCAGAAAACAATATGAAGTTCAATGATGAGAAATTTCAATTACTCCGATATGGAAGACGTGAGGAAATTAAAACTTCATTGGAGTATAAAACAAATTCCAACTACACAACAGAGCGAAAAACTAACGTCAAAGACCTTTGAGTGATCATGTCGGAGGATCTCACCTTCAAAAACCATAACATTGTATCAATCGCATCTGCTAGAAAAATGAGAACCTTCAAAAACTAGGATGCCAAGCCCATGATGACACTCTTCAGGTCGCTTGTTCTATCAAGGCTGGAATATTGCTGCACACTAACAGCGCCTTTCAAGGCAGGTGAAATTACTGACCTAGAAAATGTACGGAGAACCTATACGGCAAACATAACTGCGATAAAACACCTCAGTTACTGGGAACGCTTGAAGTTCCTCAACCTGTACTCCCTAGAATGCAGGCAGGAGAGATACACGTTTATATACACTTGGAAAATCCTAGAGGAATTAGTACCAAACTTGCACAGGAAAATCACTCACTATGAAAGCAAAAGACTCGGCAGACGATGCAACATACCCCCAATGAAAAACAGGGGTGCCACTAGCACGATAAGAGACCACAGTAAGTGTCAGGGGCCCAAGACTGTTCAACTGCCTCCCAACATACAAAAGTGTGATTATCAATAGACCCCTGGCTGTCTTTAAGCATGCACTGGACAGGCACCTAAAGTCAGTACCTGACCAGTGGGCTGTGGTTCGTATGTCGGGTTGCGTGCGGCCAACAGTAACAGCCCGGTTGATCTGGCCCTGATCCACTATGAGGCTTTGTCACGGACCAGCACGCGAGGGCGTTGACCCCCGGAACTCTTTCCCGGTATACTCTATGTATTGATGGGACAAGAGAGAGTCAAGTCTCGGTAAAATGTGTTCATGTCAAAATTATTCGGCCAAAGACACAAGATGTCATCCACATATCTGAATCACTTAGCTACACGGGGTAGGATATTTTAAAACAGCTTAATCTCAAAACGCTCCACAGACAGATTGCTTTATTGGAGAGACAATAGATTTCCCATAGCCATTCCCTGCCTTTGAGCTTAATATTTCTCATGAAAGTCAAACTTGCAATCAGCTACACTCAGGTTAATAATCTTAGTAATATTGTTCTTATCGAATGGCATGGGGAACTCATTTAATTCTTGTTCCAGGTAAGATAATAAATCAGCAACAGGCACTCGGGTGAACAACACCGTGACGTCAAAACTTACTAGTGTAAAGTCGTTAATGTTAACATTTTTTTCCGAGATGTTGCTATGTACTGGAGGTAAAGTTTTTACCAACCATTTTAAGAAGGCGTAAGTAACCAGTTCCACCAAGCGAATAATAGGTCATCCTGGAAAACTGGACTTAGCGGATTTTATGAAACCATACATATAATGGAGTGTATCCGATCTAGTTGATATCTAGTTGATAATCAATTCCTCTCCATTAGGTTAGAAGTTATTAATTAAACTTAATATTAACTTGATCCTTAGGGTTCTTATTAAGGGTACGTATGTTTCCCTGTCTTCTAAAATCATGTTCATTTTTCCAATATAATCTACCTTATGCATAATTATTCTCGCATTTGCTTTGTCTCCTATCGTAAAGTGAAGTATAGGGTATTAACTTATTTCATGATATGACATAACAAATCTTTGACGACAGTTTGGTTCCTCAGGTCTGAGCAAAGCCCTGTATACCATGCCTTTCCAAATGTCGAACGTTTCTGGGGATAAGCCCCCTTGTTTTCTCCAGATTACCCAAGACTGTTCAACTGCCTCCCAGCATAGAAAAAGGAGATTACCAATAGACCCCTGGTCGTCTTCATGAGGGAGCAGGACAGACAACTATAGTCAGTACCTGACCCGTCGGTTTAAGTGTGGCCAGCAGTATCACCATGGTTCATCAGGCCCTGATCCACCGTGAAACCTGATCATGTAACGGGCCATGGGGGCATTGATCCGCGGAACACCCTCCAGGTATACTCCATGTAAGGTCAACATAATGCCCCATTAGTAGGCGCGAAACTTAATCCATATCCTAGAGCTGTCTATTGGTCCCTGGTAAGCCCAACACTCGACAGGTTAATAGCAAAATCCGGGTTATTATGTTGGGAACTCCCACTTTGCTCTATTTAGTCTGTTTTATATCTCTCAAACCGTTACAAAACCATTAACAAGTTATATACTGAAGGTGGATCAACAAGTCGACCATCTAGTATTCTCTGAAGATTATCTTCACTTACCAGATGTCACATTTTGTAACACCAGACCTTAAAATGCATTATTTATTACATATTGATGTTGGCAGAAGAGGAAGACTAAAATTTATTTACCCTGATTTAACAAGGAAAAAAAATCACTCTCTTTTATATATAAAAAGAACAATTATGATTTTACACATTTGAATTTTATTATCAGAGCCATTCCAGGAGGCTGGAAACAGGTTCAACAACTTTGGTCAAAAAGCAATTGCCGATGCCAATTATTCAAAGAACTTGCCCTAATTACCATACTGCAGCATTAAAAATGTTAAACCAGTATGGTAAAGCCTTCTCTAATTTTGTGCGAAATCGTAAAAACTTTGTTGAAGAAAGATCTGATTAATACTTAAAAGGTCCCCCGCCGAGGGAAGATAATTACTCTAACATCCACTTAACCAGTTATACTAGTGCAACTTACTTTCCTATTATTCTTACAGTATTTTCCCAGTTTCTCATACACAAATGAACTATGCATGCTCTCTCGACATTCTTTAAGTACTTTCCGTTCTTCTATGCACGTTCTAAACAAAGACATCAATTCCTCATTAGCTTTTAACATCTGTCTCAGTCCCAGCTTTTCTTACCTGGGTTCACTTAACCGTAAATAATTGTACTCCAGTTTTACATATTAATCCCAGAACAAGAGACGTGATTCATATTCGGTAACATAGATGGAGTTGTCTCCATACTCGTGTTTATTATAAAACTTACCTTGTTGCAACAAAACACGCAAGTAGGAAGATGTATCTGGGAGCATATTATTTTGATTGTCGGTCTTAAGTGGGAAGTGGGAGGCCATAAATAACACTCCAGCAGGAAGCACCAGCAGCGCCACTAGGATGGCCGCCCACACCACTGGCGTTAGTGGGAAGAGGAAGCCCCAAGGGTCTACCTCAGGACGTCCTCGAGCACCCAGAATCCTCCAATAGTCTATAAATATTGCCTCGGTGAAGTCAACCACCTCAGCTCGAAGTTCACTAATACCGAATGGACCAACTGCAAAATCTACTTCCTGCAAATGATAAACCACAGGAAACACGATTACAAGTAAATAATTAAGATACATTTGTTCTTATACAACATTTGCTTCACAAAATTATATGAAGCATCATAGATAACACTTCTGTGGGAAATTTGATCATCGTGATTCTAAATCCCTTACACAGGTTTAAAAAAATATGACAAGATAAAAGTTGTTTCAGTTATTTTGATTCCATATAAGTTTTTTGTTTCATCTTTTATGTAACTACTACGTTATCAAATAAAAGAAATGATTAAAAATGTGTAATAATTAAAGTTTTAACCAGTTACATTTAAAATACTTATAATATTTACAACTAATGAGACGAGACTCCTCATTAATTTTTTTTTATATTTTCTTTCAAAACTGAGATGGTTATTACTCCGTTTATGCATTTTGTAGTGATGTCTCTCTGTGAGACATCCAGCAGCAGTCTGCCATCATGTTGACTCGCCGTTTATCTTGGTACTTCTCTCCAACTTTTATATATCCTTGTGAAACATTTCACCTGACCTTACACTGCAGCTTCCACATTTTCCGGAAAGTAGTCGAAAAGAGCATCCGTGAAATATACTTTGAGAGTCATAATACATCCCAATGTATTGAGCTTCTCCAACATTTAGCTCATGGTTTATTTATGGCTTGGGTCTTTGTTACTTTAAAACTGTTTCATAGTATCTTTGAAGGGAATCAATGCTCCTTTCTTCATCAAGCACAAATCACTCAGAACAAAATGGTGAGATTCATCCTGGGGGCGGGTCCAGGAGAACATGTAAGCTACTATGAATTACAGCATCTGGGTATGCTGGATGTTTCAATGTAATTTATATATTGCTGATACCTGGAGAGGATTTCCGGGGTCAACGTCCCAATAAATAACGTTTCTGCTTTTCTTGTATGAATGGCATAACAGAATAAATAGTCCATTCTGGTCCCAGAAACAATGACCAAGTGTTGTTAAAAACAAATATGTCTCAATGCATAAAACGTGATATAATGAAGCAGTTTGTTTAAATTTTATCAATCGATTTTGACTGGTTTAAGGTTTTGTTAAAGTTTAAGCTCACGAAACGCACGTTTATCGGGCAAGATTTATGGAAATTTGTTCAGAATGAGAATTTTGAAAAGAAAGGAAGATTATTTAGGTACATGTACACATAAGTTCGTTTATCATTCATATTAACTTACATGTAAATTACCTAGAATAACCCAAAAATATCAGAGAAAATGACTTATTTCCACAGGGGTTCTTGTAATATCTTGTTGAAATCCTAGTTGTAAGTTACAGTAGAAATCCGTCATGGTTATAACTATAAAAATTATAACAGGTACGTAACTAAACTGTGTGAAAAATATTTACAGTAAAAAGAGATAAAATAAGAATAAAGTGAACCGAATTATTTACATGAACCTTATAGAGAGGATTAGCCTACCATAATAGGCCCCTTTTGTAGCTTCATTCATTAGGTACTTTTTAGATTTCTTCCTGAACTGGCTCATGCTAGGATAGGCTTTGACACGTGCATGAAATCCATTCCACTCTTTCCTTGCTGTATAATAAAAAGTGTCTGAGCCCTGATCACCTACTGTAGGTAAAAAATATTGTGTTTGCTTCTCCTAGTACCATACAGGTTTTAGTTCCTAACCTCGACAAACTAGGTAGCAACATATTCAGGACACTGCTTGTGAGCATTGTTATAAACATAATTAAACTGATCTTGGCACTCGTAGTAATAAGTCCAGCAGTACTGCCAGGCAATAATTTCCTCTCTTCTTCCTTCACCATATACCCGACACTTAACATACAGTTATTTGCCTCACTTTTGTCTACTGATACCTTCTAATGTTTTCTTCACTATTTTATATTACTCAGTAACACCCCATTATATGGTTATAACTATACTCCAGCGTTGAAGTTGAGGGACTTATGGAGAGTTAAAAGCTGACGGCTTATACAACCCTGACCACTGGTCTCGGGGTAATATAATTGTGACTGCAATGTACACTGTTCACTTGCTTAAATTCTTCCCTTTAGCTCTGCAGACTCTAAAGATAGGCCTATGTCACCAATATTTCCACTCGTGGTATTCCACAAATTATTTTTTATTCCAGACTAATTTTTTTTATTTTTTTCACTAGACTTATTCTTTTGATCATTAACATCGGGCTCTCTCCTCCATGTTGCCTTACCGTATTCACCTCTCATAATATCCGTATATACACAAAAACATACTCCTTGCGTGGGAACACAAGGAATATTCTGTACACTCTTAAACAACAGCACTTCAGATATTATTTTACTCATTTTCCCACCAGGGTATATTGTCTAGACAGTTTTTGTTTGGTAACTGATTCAGTTAATCTTATGGAAGCCATTGTCACTTATTCACAGCAATTTCACCCGAATGTTCGACAGAAACGGAAGTTTATCCCCCCACGTCTGCACTTCTCCACACAACAATAATTGTTCCCGAAGCTGGAGTTTCTCCAACTTTTACTAAAATTACAGTAAAAACGACAATATTATTTTTCTACAGTTTTGTTGCTCATTTCATTACACGTAAAATTCACTAGAAACCTGTAATATAAAAAATATTTCATTTTTTAATTTTTCAAAGGAAATACAGTTTGATAAAGTTGGCAAGGAAATTGTCAATTGGCACACAACCCAAAACTGTTAAAAGAAAATTCTTCCAATTATGATACACCAGCCTTTACCATTGGAAGACAGTGACAACAGGTATTTTCTGTGTATAGCATAGAAAAAAAATCGCTTAATAAAATTGGCAAAAATGAAACTTGCACAGCTCAAAGTGAGTGATTAAGTGTGTTTTAATCAAGCAAGACAATGCTAAAAGTTTTAAGGCTATCAGAAAAAGTGTTCTCTGGTAAATGATGCGGTTCCATCGACTCCAAGGTAATAACAATTTTATGTAAAATTTCAGAACTGTTTCCAACTCAGACTTAAATAATGAAGAATCATTCTTCTGAAAGAGTGCATACTCAAGGAAGGTTCCTTGATGTTGGTGAGGGGCTCTTGATTTAGGGAATTGGATCTGTGCTCCAGTTCCCCGAATTAAACCTGAATGCCTTCCACATCCCCCTCCCAGGCGCTGTATAATCCTCCGGGTTTAGCGCTTCCCCCTTGATTATAATAATAATAATCTGAAAGAGTGCATCCTCAATAATATTTTTAAGCCAGTCAGAAGAAGTTATTAAATAAAAATGTATATCACTATTAATTTCATAAACTTGGTAAATTGGGGCTAATACCAGCCAATAACAACATAAATCTTGTTGGTAGAAAACAACACAATGGTAACTATTTAAAACCGATCAGGTGAATAAATATCGAGTTATAAGATGAATTCCAATTACGTATTTTACTTCAATAAAAAAAAAAGGCTTGTGCACAAACAAAACTTGATGAGTATATTATGTTATCAGTCTATAAAATACTAAAAGCATTCAGATTAAGTATACTGATTTTTTTTTTTTTTGGGGGGGGGGGTATTTAACGGGAATAAAAATTTCGCACTAATATACACTCAAATTTCACTCTCCGTCATCGGATTAGGAACAACCTTTTCGAACATATGAAGCAACGCCATCAAGGGTTTTGGAAGTTATTCAAGTCATTCCAGGTTGGTGGGATGGGTTCAGTAACTTAAACCATGGGGCACTTGAACATTCCAGCGAGAAATTTAGAGTTTCTCATGTTTTACACTCAGAGTGTCCAGGTTAATTCTCGTGAGTACTTTGAGTGTTCACGAGTTAGACTTTCATACAGTTGAATTTGCAAATTAGAGCTGAGATCTGCTACCTTATCTTGCTTCAATGCACGCTTTTATTTACGGCATTCTATCGTTACCTCTCCATAATACGACCGACATCAATTAGCCAACACTTCTATACATATTTAAAGAGAGGTAAACATGGTCAATATATATAAGGAAGCTTGCCTGTAAACATTAGGTGATAGCGCAGGGCAAAGACAACCATATCAATATATTTTCTTTCGTGTGTTTACGAACATTACAGTATTACGATTTTTACTAATATATTTTTCTGGAAAGTGGTATAATTTATGATCTGTGAGGAGAGCTTTGGTGAAGAGGAAGTGCATGAGGGTAGACGTTAGGTTTCCGATAAATCATAGATGATGTCTCAGAGAGAGTCATCTTATGTTGACACACAATATATGTACATGCAAAATTTCCTACAACTCCGTTGTAAATCTCAAAAATATATAGTTTTAGTTGTTGTATAATAATCCAGATCACATTTTTATTAAGCATAATTAAATAATAGCGGTCTTGTATGGCACAATATTTGTGGAAAATAATGCATTTTCCGAAAAAATCCAGCGTATTTTTTATGAAAATTAGTGCAATACATTGTATTTAATAAAAATTAATTTGTAAACGAGAAATGGAACCAGCGATGGAGAGAAGCGTTGTTGGAGCCAAGGTCACCATTGTTTTTTTGAATGTGATACAGGCACGCTAGTGTAATGTGCTTAATTTTCGTCGCTCTAGGGGTTATATTGGGCTTAAAACCTCTCAAATAGGAACTGAAATTGTTGGATGTGCAGTCCTGCATAATTTGAGCATTAAGCAGATGGACAGGACAGCTCCAGGAACCTCAGATAAGATGTCTATATTTATGTTTAGTTCTGGCCAGTAATATTTTCATAAATATAGACAGGGAGGTTTTTGAGTATTATACACAGTAATCTCCAGACAAATTGGTGAGTGTTATGATTATAAATTCTCCTTCTGTTATATAAATGTGTATATGTAATCATTTATTAATTTTAATATACAGTCCACAAATTTATATTAAATTTTACCAGAATTCCTGGTGATGTACATTTGATTAGCAATTAATAAAGGTCTAGAGCAATTTGTGGAGAGATAGATTATGGTAAGTATCGAAGGGGGACATTTTTGCGACCTGGGTGTCCTAAAAATTCCTACTTGTCTCTGTAACTTTGATAAATAATAATTATCTTTGTTACCATTTACTGGTATGTATCTAATGAAATTCATCCAGGTAAATGTAATTTTCCACAGTATTCTTTAGACATTCACCTTAAATATTACACCTCAGATATTAATGCATTTTCCTTGTATTACTCTACTTTTTTAATGCAGGGATAAAGATTTACCTGACTGACGACCATGCCTACCATCCCTGACCAGGTTCCATCTTCGCGTTTAATTCCCCAAGAACTATCTGGCGGCCTCACGTACAAGTACCTGTAGAGAAGAGGGATCCATTCTAGTCTCGGTTTATTAAAGCATTTCATTTCACTAGTACATAATGATAAATTCAGTTTTAAAAGGTGCAAATAGTCACAGAAAGTTAGAGGAAAAACATCTGATGTCTGGGAGATAATCTCTTATGTTTGGTTTATTGTGGCTCTCGCCGCCACCTCAAACTCTATCCGCCAGCATTCATCCGTCATTAAACTCCTGTTCAAGTTATCTTCTTTATTTCCACACAAAACCACCTGTCACCACCGCCAGCACCACCATCACCACATCCTTTATTTAGCACAGCAGATCACCACAGCTACGACAATTACTACCACCTTTACCAAGACCACCGCCATTACTGCTACCATTACTATCACCATAATCACCTTTACACATCAGGACTACCGCCACCACCACTACCACTAAGACCTCAGCCTCCATCACTGTCACAGCTACTACTAACACCATCATCACGACCACAACTGATACTTCCACAATTTCCACACCGCCAATCAATATCTCCAACAATACCACCTCCACTTCATCCACCACCACGACGAGATCCACCACACCCACTACCACCTCTTCCACGACCACCTCCTTTACTGATGCAAAATGCAATATTTATAGTAAAGACATCTTCCAAAAAAAGTTAGGCCAACCTACTGATGTCCATATAGCATTTAGCCTCTTTGTGGCATGTATCAAATTTGCCAATATTATGTCTGTTGGACCAGTTATCCTAAACATTGCGTCATTGCTAAGGATTTTGTAATAGGATTACAGTAGGAAGAATTTATATTAGCTTTAAAAAGTTTAATACCTTTACTGACTGAAAAACGATGTCTAGGGTTAATAAATGTTATAAAAAATAATAATGCTGGAATTTATCCTCTTCAAACCACTAGGTGTTTTATGTCTGTAATTTTGTTATGACTATTCAGTATATATGTACATTAATTTAAATATTATTATACTTTAAAAAAGTGCATTATGTGGCACATTAGTGTACGACATTGTACTCAAGCGTACTAGAAAAAGTAATGTGTGTGAGTATGAGTAGTGCCTAACATTTCCGTAAATAAACTAACTTCTGACCAACAAAGAAAAACTAAGACCAGCTTGTTTGTCAAGACATCGACCAGTTTGTTGAACAACAAACTACATAAAGCAGTTCATGAGCAGCACTGGGTCACATAAGGAAGAAACTCAGGATCCCGATCTAACTGAGGACAAAGAACAAGCCCTCCATAAAAAGGTAAAAACTCTTAAATTACCGAATCTGAGTTCAGCAACTTCCAGTCCCAGTCAGAGCAAAGTAACTCGAGAGTTCGACTTGGGACCTGAATCATGCTCAGTGACTCAACATAACAATACAATTGTCAAAAATCGCTAACTCTAAATAAAACTCAGGGAACAGACTTCCACAGAGATAATGAGATAATATGCTACCATAAAACTATATCTGCATGACAAGAGCATAGAAAAATGACTATCTTCTCAAGCTGATTCAGCGTCTGGAGGCACGAGGCCATGCTGATGCATTCTGAGGTTCTAAAAAAAAAAAAACTCTTTACCAGCACAGGGCAGATCGACACCATGCCCAGCTATTCTAGGGTAGGGTAGGTGACTGAGCCAGAGATTGCAGCTCACAAGACTGCCATTCCCGTTAGCCCCCTTGGGGTGGGGATGGCAGACCAGAGAGGCCTAGCTTCTCCCTACGAGCCCCGTGTGAGCGGGGAATGTGGCTAGGCCTGGTGACAGTTGGTCCCGAAGATGAGGAGGTACTTGCACCTCCTCCCATGGCAGACATTTGTCTGAGATGCTCCCGAGAAAGAGAGCCAAGACTGGGTCACCACTTGGAAAATGCCCGGGCCGGGAGAGTACCGGCGAATCAAGAAGAAGAAGCACAGGACAACCTATCAAAACTCTCGAGATTGCCTGCATAGATAATAATAATCATACTATATCGCATGATATATTCGTTTCAGCTACATATATTCTTCTAATAATCACTATTAGAGATATATTAAATAACATGTTTAAATATAAATAATTGCCTCTGTTTTTCTGATGACGTAATACCGAGCGTGCATGACAATGGATATCATCTGAAGATGGCATCAATGTCCTTTACTATAAATAATTGCCTCTGTTTTTCTGATGACGTAATACCGAGTGTGCATGACAATGGATGTCATCTGAAGATGGCATCAATGTCCTTTACTAGAACCTAACATCTGTGTTATGAAAAATGTTTAGTCGTTGAGCACACAAAGGAATTAATTCATGTTAAGCGCTAAACCCATGTAGGTCATTTAGCGCAAGAGGTGGTGGAGGCTTGATCCTCCGTCTGCTGAGCGCGAAACAGACGTGCTTCCGATTTGTACTCACCTATATGTGTTGAGCACACAGCACCAAATATCCATTGCACATCAAGAAATACACTAATGAGAGTCTTTTTAACCGTAGAGGTTTCAATACTGAACAACTGTGACTCACGAAATCGTAATGACACGATTGCAAACAAACCATACCCCGGCCGGGATTGAACCCGCGGTCAGAGAGTCTCAAAACTCCAGCCCGTCGCGTTAGCCACTAGACCAGCTAGCCACAATAATATTCGTCAAACTAGGTATATTTCTACACCTTCCTATGGTGTAGAAATATACCTAGTTGGACGAATCTTATTGTGGCTAGCTGGTCTAGTGGCTAACGCGACGGGCTGGAGTTTCGAGACTCTCTGACCGCGAGTTCAATCCCGGCCGGGGTATGGTTTCTTTTCTGAACAACTGTATAATAATGTGTGTATACTGGAAGACAAAGTAGGTGGCACATTTTCTGATGAATGAGAACCATTGAAGTAAATTCTGTTGTTCCGTACAGCAGTGAAGACTGCATAAATAGCTCGCGGTCAGTATTATCTGCTGACA
This sequence comes from Cherax quadricarinatus, assembly GCF_038502225.1. Classification (NCBI taxonomy): domain Eukaryota; kingdom Metazoa; phylum Arthropoda; class Malacostraca; order Decapoda; family Parastacidae; genus Cherax; species Cherax quadricarinatus. The sequence goes on from NC_091307.1 coordinate 47,828,676, forward strand.
GTATTTCTGCTGACAGTATTTCTGCTGACAGTATTTCTGCTGACAGTATTTTACTCCATTACAATAACTAGCACAGTGCTAGTGGTAGTAGAGTCTGGAAGAAACAGACAATTATTTACATGTACTTATATGCTATTTATTGTACATCATTTTTTATTCTTTGGTTCGGGAAGCAGGATTATAATTATGATAATAACAATAATAATAATGTTGATATTATTATTGTGATAAAATAATAATATTTCTTAATAATAATAAGAGTAATAATAATATAATAATTTTTAATAAAACTCTCATTATTATTAAAAATAATAAATAATTTTGTTGTTATAACATTACTAATAATATTGGAGTCATGGAGATAATACTCCGAAAAATTAATGAAAGCATTTCACTCATTCGTCATTAAAAGGGATTTAAAGTTTACCTGAATATTCCTTGAATTCATAAATTAAAGACGTTTAAAATATATAGTATCTTCCAGTTCAAAATTCTTTACAAGAAAGGCATAAATGTTCTGGTAATAAATCGTCCTTGCTTACCTATAAACTTAGCCAGAATAACATTGTCACTTACGAGAAGTTAACTCCCTCTGAGAGATATGACACAACCTCAGCCGCTGGTCCTTTAAACTTGAGTATTTTTCCTGAGGGAACAGAAGCTTCCTCCTCGTCAGTCAGTACGTTCAGTGGGTTGACTTCTGTGGCCACCTGAAGAGTTGGTCGGTGAAGGAATCTAACGAGAGAAAAAATCGTATGACGATACTATAAGTAATATATCTATTTAAATCAAAAGTTGTTATTATTCTCTTAAACTATTTTCATGTTACTGATCAAAAATTTCCTAAAAATATTTTGGTTTATTTCTCTGAGATTTTTTATTATAATTCAACTGTATTGGTGCTGTTAAATTATCTTAGGTATCGATATATGTTGTGTTACCTCTCTACTGTCAATATGAAATTTGATCACAATAAATATAATTAAATTTATTCCATATATATCTACATTTATCAATTACTTTGCCAAAAAACATGAATGACACTAACATCAGTTAATAAACATTACTTAAATCCCTGACACGATAAAATGGATGACTCAAGAGTGGCTAGATTTTACATAGAATGCTTCAAACTTATATAACCATAGCATTATGTTCAGAATAATATTCAAGTAGGCAATAAATAGCATGCCCATGCACTCTGCCCCAGGCCCAGACTCATGGAACTTCGTGTTCATCAGGAACTGCAAGAAGCCCCTGTCACGTGCCTTCAGCATTCTGTGGAGAGGGAGCATAGACACAGGGGTCAGCCAACACTTTTTAAAACAACAGACACAGCCCCACTTCACAAAGGTGGCAGTAAAGGAATTGCAAAGAACTACAGACCGATAGCACTATCATTCCATATCAAAAAAAATCTTTGAGAGAGTTCTAAGCAGCAAGATCACCAACCACCTAGATACCCATCAAATACACAACCTAGGGCAACGCGGGTTTAGAGAAGATCGCTCCTGCTTGTCCCAGCTGCTGGACCACTGTGACAAGGTCCTGGATGCTATAGAGAATAAACTGAATGCAGATGCAGTATTCACAGACTTTGCGAAAGCCTTCGGTGAAATAGGGCACAGTGAAAGCTCTGTTCCACAAGGCACAGTATTCGCTCCCATCCTATTCCTCATCCTCATATCTGACATAGACCAAGATGTAAGCCAAAGCTCCATGTGTTCTTTTGCAGATGATACTCATATTGCCATGACAGTGACCTCCATCCAAGTGGATATGAACCAAATCTTTAAATGGGCCACTGAAAGCAATATGAAGTTCACTGAAGAGAAATTTCAACTACTCGAATATGGAAAACTTCAGGAAATTAAAACTGTAACTGGGTATGCAACAAATTCTAACTTCACAATAGAGCGAGAAAGTAATGTGAAGAACCTGGGAGTGATAATGTCAGAGGATCTCACCTTTAAAGACCACAACAATGTATCTACCTCATCTCTTAGAAAAATGATAGGATGAATAATGAGAACCTTCAAAACTAAGGACGCCAAGCCCATGATGATCCTCGCTTGTTCTCTCTAGGCTGGAATACTGCAGTTCACTAACTGTGAACGAGATTAATTGGTGAACTGGTAGTGGGTGAGTGAATGATTCGTCTTCGGAGGCTTCTTACTTTATTTGTAATGTCGTGGTGGGTATACAGGCTTGTGTGTTGTGCCCATGGCCCGGTAGGGCCATGCCCATGAGAGAGACAGAACTAGTAGGCCTTGTGTCTTGCTGCTAGGCCGCTGAGTGAGTGAGAGAGTGTGGGCCCAGTGTCCCACTCACTTTGGGCTGGCCCAGAGGGCAGCACCTTAGTGCTGCAAAATATGAACTAAGCTGGCAGACAGCATAGGCTGTCTATGCAGATAGTACAGGCAGTCTACATACACTCGGCCACCCCTCGCGTCGTCCCGATGCGACAATGCTGGTGGTAAAAAAAACTCGGTCTCTCTCTCATAGGAACAGGGCACAGAACACAAATAAAAAAACATGTATATACATATAGACATGGAAAAAATGTGGGGTGCGAGAAACATCGTGGTCATAGGCAGTGAGCATCGAAGGGCATCACTGCACGCCTTCCTGTGTCTGGACAGATACTACAACACAGGAGACATCGCTGCGGCTGAGCTGTGACGTAACGAGGTACGGTCTTCTCTAGAACGGTGAAACAGCCATCGTAGGAGTCACTGCAGGTTTTCACTCAACCTGGGGCACAGCCTGCTGGTTCCCTCGAGTGAGACGCCGTCAAAACTCGGCAACTGGGCAGGATTTCTGGCAAGCAACTCAGGAGGACACTTCTCGACTGGTACTGTCGCTGGGCTGTCACTGCCAGAGAGCATGGAGTGAGTCGTGAAGCGAGTCGTGGCAGAGACGACTGGGTGAAATATCCGGGAGTCGTAACATCATACACCAAACTGCAGTGAGCGAGCTAGCAGTCAAAGTGACATCTTCTTTGAGCAGGAGCTCACTGAAGCTTGTGACACGAGGCTGACACAGCGCCTGCCGACAGGGCTAACTGCGGCTTGACGAGTGTCATTCTCTCAGCAGTTGGAGTTATAGCAGAGGTTAGTCTAAGCATCCCCAGACCTGTTTCTCTACATATAACTGCACTCTGAAGGTCTGGAGGTGAAGTGAAACAAATCTCGATGGGAATCGTAGCAGGTACGATTCTGCAGAACATCACGAGTGGCAAACAATAAAAGCTTTCTGTACAAGGGGGCTCGGTCGCTCGGGGCTGAGTAACATCAGCTGTCAAACGCGCTGGTCACACCAGGTGACTTAACACAGTGGTGCTACTCAGGGGTCTGGCTCAAGACCACTGGACACACGGAAAACTTTACACACACCCGCTGTACATGCGGTACAACATGGCTTAAACTAGCAAATGATGGTTTTCTGTGAACAAAATTGACACTAAGCCATACACTAACACATGAGAACACTGACTGAGTAGAATTAATTAACACACGACATATCTCTTCTCTCAATCTTCTCGACAATACTGACAAAATTACTAGAACACTCAATGTGACATCATGTGATATCAGACATAACGTCACGAGGTGACGTCAGCAGCACTGTGACGTCAGCAGACATCTCGAGGTGACGTCAGGCAGACATCGTGACGTCATGAAGTCGGGCAGCAGACCACAGCATGTGGCCTGGGACATCTGGCAACTCACGTGGCTTGTAGATCCACGTGACATCGTCCACACCCACGTGGCATCGGGATCCACGTGGTGTCGTGATCTACATGGCATGCTGATACACATGGCTTGCTGATCCACGTGGCTTGTTGATCCACATGGCTTGCTGATCCACGTGGCTTGCTGATCCACATGGCTTTCTGATCCACGTGGCTTGCTGATCTATGTGGCTTGCTGATCCACGTGGCTTGCTAATCCACGTGGCTTGCTGATCCACGTGACTTCTAGTGGCCTTGGGCACTCGGATACACAGCACTGGCAAAGAATTCACACGAAAAACAGCAGAAAACACAGCAGAGGGAGTGGGCAGTGGCGAGTGTATGGTAGACGGGTGAGCGTGAGTAGGGCGAGCATGGGCGAGGCGAGGAAACGGCCACTTCCTCCTCCTCCTCCCCCACCCACAAACACAGGGAGACACACTGGATGCAGAAATCTCCACAAAACTCACCTCTGGCTTGCTGAAATAGCTGTGCTGAGCTGAACAACAGTAGCAGAACATACAAGTGATGCTGAACACGTTACTTGAGAAACAGCGTGGGATGCTGTAGCGTGGGGTCACTGGGACGCCACTTACAATTCTCGGAGAAATTCAGCAAATTTCGGCTAGTTCCGGCTTGTACCTGTGCCTGGATGCTGAAACGTGCAGACACGAAATCAGGATAACTCGTTGAGAGACGGATGTTACTAGTGTATGGTGATGAAGTGAAGATGATTTCATACCTCTTCCTTCATCTCTCCGGGCAAACACAACTGCTGTGACCACCGCTGCTACCAATATGAACGAGATTAATTGGTGAGCTGCAGTGGCGTGGAGTCAATTATAGGGCTGCAGAGGGTTCTTCTTGCTTTGCCAATGTCGTGGTGGGTACACAGGCTTGTGTGTTGTGCCCACGAGAGGGAGAGAGCTAGTAGGTCTTGTGTCTTGCTGCTAGGCCGCTGTGTGAGTGAGAGAGTGTGGGCCCAGTGTCCCACTCACTTTGGGCTGGCCCAGAGGGCAGCACCTTAGTGCCGCGAAATATGAACTAAGCTGGCAGACAGCATAGACTGTCTGTGCAGACAGTAGAGGCTGTCTACGTACGTGCTCCATTCAATTTAAGCGAAATGACTAACCTGGAGAGTGTACAGATAACTTTCTCGGCAGACATAAGTACGATAATGCACCTAAATTACTGGGAACGATTGAAATTCCTTGACTCGTATTCCCTGGAACGCACGCGAGAAAGATACATGATAATATACACTCGGAAAATCCTAGAAGGATTGGTTCCACACTTGCACACGAAAATCACTCGCTATGAAAGCAAAAGACTTGGCAGGAGATGCAACATTCCCCTAACGTAAACCAGGGGCGCCATGAGTAAGCTAAGAGACAATACTATAAGTGTCAGTGGCCCAAGACTGTTCAACTGCCTCCCAGCATACATAAGGGGGATTACTAATAGACTCTTGGCTGTCTTCAAGAAGGCGCTGGACAAGCACCTAAAGTTAGTACCTGATCATCCTGGCTATGGCTCTTACATCAGTTTGCGTGCTGCCAGCAGTAACAGTCTGGTTGATCAGACCCTAATCCACCACGAGGCATAGTCTCACACCAGGCCGCGAGGGCGTTGATCCCCGAAACCCTCTCCAGGTTTCCTCTAAGTGTGTACCTTTTCACATATAAAACCGTATGTCCTTCCAGTAGTCATCTGAATATTATTCATTTGCTAGTTTCATACAGTGACTAGGATGATTAAATATTTTAAACAAAATACAGACCACTGTAATCATAAACATCTGTTTCCATGTTTAACAAGTTTTGTTTTCACATAACGGTATATTTATTTGTTTTTACAGAAGTTTGTAAATTCAGTAAATCAATAAGAGTACATTACATATTTTCAGGTCATCTCACACGCCCGCGTAGGTATGCCGTCCCCACCAGTGGACCATCTCACACACCCACGTAAGTATGCACTCCCTATCAGTGGCCCATATCTCACGCCCACGTAGGCATGCCCTCCCCACCAGTAGACCATCTCACACGCCCACGTAGGTATGCACTCCCTATCAGTGGTCCATATCTCACGCCCACGTAGACATGCCCTCCCCACCAGTGGACCATCTCACACGCCCACGTAGGTATGCACTCCCTATCAGTGGTCCATATCTCACGCTCACGTAGGCATGCCCTCCCTACCAGTGGACCATCTCACACGCCCACGTAGGCATGCACTCCCTATCAGTGGTCCATTTCTCACGCCCACGTAGGCATGCCCTCCCTACCAGTGGACCATCTTACACGCCCACGTAGGTATGCACTCCCTATCAGTGGTCCATATCTCTCGCCCACGTAGGCATCCCCTCCCTACCAGTGGTCCATCTCACACGCCCATGTAGGAATGCCCTCCACATCAATGGAACAGCTGTTAAGAGTATAACAAGGCTCACCTGCTATGCTAACAGCTCTGCAAATCACGAGAAAACGGTCAAAGTTGTGGAGCGATGTCTGGGACACGTTAAACAACATTTCCGACCTTTCCTCCAAGTCTGGTCGTGCACGGTTCTCACTGGTGTCTCGTTAATATATTATTTTACAGTATATATTCCGTAATATTTTTTAAGACAACGGCCATTTCCCACCGAGGCAGGGGTGACCAGAATAAGATGAAACACTTTCATCATCACTCATCCCATCACCGTCGCTCCAGGGGCAAGCTGATACTTCAGTTCAAAAACTGTAACATATCTCCCCTCCACTGTAAATATGGTACATAATAGCACTCATCTTGGTTAAGGACGATATGTTATTTACTCTTAGTTGTCTTTCTCCTACATTTGTTATCGTGTCTGTCAGTATCAGTCACTCTAAATGACATTAATGTTTAATTCTTCTAATAATTTCACATATAACCCACACTTAAAGAAGAAGTTTTTGACGTCATTTCGGATTATCCTGGACTATCATCAAGTTCATGATGGACGGAAACGTCTCTTCAAGTCTCTTTTGTAGGTTGTAGCTTCTTGTGAAATGTTAGAATAATAGAATTGTGAGTTTTATTAGATATCCCCGTAAGGGACCATTAAGTGGTTATCTGAAACTTTTTCTATCACCATAAATTGTACAACTTTAGAATGCCTCATTTGTAATTCATATTTTTTTTGTCATACCTGGAGAACTTGTCAGGGAAGAGCAGGAGATGAGAGGTAAGAACAAGGCCTCGGTGGGTCGTCCAGGTGGCTACCTGAAGAGCCTGGGAATTTCTGCCACTGTACGGTAAATGTATGTATATATTGCACCTGTACGAGGAGAACTGCATGTTAAGTATACCTTTTATATTCTGTATACTTTAGTAATGATAAATATTTTCTTGTGAATATTCATTTTATTGAAGAATAAGAAATTATAACAAGAAAAATATTATTAGTATTAATATATGATATGTATACACACACAAGGTCACACACACACACACATATCCATACGTATATATATATATATATATATATATATATATATATATATATATATATATATATATATATATATATATATATATATATATATATATATATCCTAGGTAGTAGGCTGGTAGACAGCAACCGCCCAGGGAGGTACTACCGTCCTGCCAAGTGAGTGTAAAACGGAAACCTGTAATTGTTTTACATGAAGGAAGGATTGCTGGTGTCCATTTTTCTGTCTCATGAACATGCAAGAATTCAGGTACGTCTTGCTACTTCTACTTACACTTAGGTCACACTACACATACATGTACAAGCATATATGTATATACACACCCCTCTGGGTTTTCTTCCATTTTTCTAACTAGTTCTTGTTCTTGTTTATTTCCACTTACCTCCATGGGGAAGTGGACCAGAATTCTTCCTCCGTAAGCCATGCGTGTTGTAAGAGGCGACTAAAATGCCGGGAGCAAAGGGCCAGTAACCTCTTCTCCTGTATATATTAATAAATGTAAAAGGAGAAACTTTCGTTTTTCCTTTTGGGCCACCCCACCTCGGTGGGATACGGCCGGTGTGTTGAAAGAAAGAATATATATATATAAGGAGGGAAGAGTATATGGAGAAAAAGAGAGAGGTTAAGAGAGTGGTGAAGCAATGTAAAAAGAGAGCAAATGAGAGAGTGGGTGAGATGTTATCAACAAATTTTGTTGAAAATAAGAAAAAGTTTTGGAGTGAGATTAACAAGTTAAGAAAGCCTAGAGAACAAATGGATTTGTCAGTTAAAAATAGGAGAGGAGAGTTATTAAATGGAGAGTTAGAGGTATTGGGAAGATGGAGGGAATATTTTGAGGAATTGTTAAATGTTGATGAACATAGGGAAGCTGTGATTTCGTGTATAAGGCAAGGAGGAATAACATCTTGTAGGAGTGAGGAAGAGCCAGTTGTGAGTGTGGGGGAAGTTCGTGAGGCAGTAGGTAAAATGAAAGGGGGTAAGTCAGCCGGGATTGATGGGATAAAGATAGAAATGTTAAAAGCAGGTGGGGATATAGTTTTGGAGTGGTTGGTGCAATTATTTAATAAATGTATGGAAGAGGGTAAGGTACCTAGGGATTGGCAGAGAGCATGCATAGTTCCTTTGTATAAAGGCAAAGGGGATAAAATAGAGTGCAAAAATTATAGGGGGATAAGTCTGTTGAGTATACCTGGTAAAGTGTATGGTAGAGTTATAATTGAAAGAATTAAGAGTAAGACGGAGAAGAGGATAGCAGATGAACAAGGAGGCTTTAGGAAAGGTAGGGGGTGTGTGGACCAGGTGTTTACAGTGAAACATATAAGTGAACAGTATTTAGATAAGGCTAAAGAGGTCTTTGTGGCATTTATGGATTTGGAAAAGGCGTATGACAGGGTGGATAGGGGGGCAATGTGGCAGATGTTGCAAGTGTATGGTGTAGGAGGTAGGTTACTGAAAGCAGTGAAGAGTTTTTACGAGGATAGTGAGGCTCAAGTTAGAGTATGTAGGAAAGAGGGAAATTTTTTCCCAGTAAAAGTAGGCCTTAGACAAGGATGTGTGATGTCACCGTGGTTGTTTAAATATATTTATAGATGGGGTTGTAAGAGAAGTAAATGTGATGGTCTTGGCAAGAGGCGTGAAGTTAAAAGATAAAGAATCACACACAAAGTGGGAGTTGTCACAGCTGCTTTTTTGCTGATGACACTGTGCTCTTGGGAGATTCTGAAGAGAAGTTGCATAGATTGGTGGATGAATTTGGTAGGGTGTGCAAAAGAAGAAAATTAAAGGTGAATACAGGAAAAAGTAAGGTTATGAGGATAACAAAAAGATTAGGTGATGAAAGATTGGATATCAGATTGGAGGGAGAGAGTATGGAGGAGGTGAACGTAATCAGATATTTAGGAGTGGACGTGTCAGCGGATGGGTCTATGAAAGATGAGGTGAATCATAGAATTGATGAGGGAAAAAGAGTGAGTGGTGCACTTAGGAGTCTGTGGAGACAAAGAACTTTGTCCTTGGAGGCAAAGAGGGGAATGTATGAGAGTATAGTTTTACCAACGCTCTTATATGGGTGTGAAGCGTGGGTGATGAATGTTGCAGCGAGGAGAAGGCTGGAGGCAGTGGAGATGTCATGTCTGAGGGCAATGTGTGGTGTGAATATAATGCAGAGAATTCGTATTTTGGAAGTTAGGAGGAGGTGCGGGATTACCAAAACTGTTGTTCAGAGGGGTGAGGAAGGGTTGTTGAGGTTGTTCGGATATGTAGAGAGAATGGAGCGAAACAGAATGACTTCAAGAGTGTATCAGTCTGTAGTGGAAGGAAGGCGGGGTAGGGGTCGGCCTAGGAAAGGTTGGAGGGAGGGGGTAAAGGAGGTTTTGTGTGCGAGGGGCTTGGACTTCCAGCAGGCATGCGTGAGCGTGTTTGATAGGAGTGAATGGAGACAAATGGTTTTTAATACTTGACGTGCTGTTGGAGTGTGAGCAAAGTAACATTTATGAAGGGATTCAGGGAAACTGGCAGGCCGGGCTTGAGTCCTGGAGATGGGAAGTACAGTGCCTGCACTCTGAAGGAGGGGTGTTAATGTTGCTGTTTAAAAACTGTAGTGTAAAGCACCCTTCTGGCAAGACAGTGATGGAGTGAATGATGGTGAAAGTTTTTCTTTTTCGGGAAACCCTGCCTTGGTGGGAATCGGCCAGTGTGATAATAATAATAAATATATATATATATATATATATATATATATATATATATATATATATATATATATATATATATATATATATATATTTATATATATATATATATATATATATATATATATGTCGTGCCGAATATGTAAAACTGGCCAATTAGCAAAAACTCATTTAAAATTAAGTCCTTTCTAAAATTTTCTCTTATACGTTTAAAGATATATTTTTTCATTAATGTTAATGTAGAAATTTTTAATTTTGCTCCAAAAGAATCTTAGAAAACTTAGCTAACCTTATTATAAGAAGAAAAATTTATTTTAGCCTAACCCAACTTAATATATTTTAGATTTGTTTACAATAATTTACTTCTAAACAAACGCAGTGAAATATATTTTTTTCGTTAGGTTCAGAATGATTTTGGCGAAATTATTGCATACACAAATTTTCGCTTGTCCTATGTGGCAAGATGAGCGTTACTATTTAAGCCAAGATCGCAAGTTCTGCCTATTCTGCCTGTTCTGCCTCGGAGGAGCTGGAGGAAATTCATCATCTTTGATACATTGTGCCATTGTATTCATATTTATGTTTTTTTCTGTAAATGTATTTTGTTTATTAATAAATGTTCACATAGAATATAAATATAGGGGGTGGTAGGAGAAGAAAATATTCAAACAGCTCCGTGGAGAACCTTGAGTTTTCCCTGAGGTACGTTTATTGTCTTCTCTGAGGATGAGGGTCCCCATTCCAGCCATAGAGGTGGTACTTCCCTATATTAAAAAATTAAAAAAAAAAAAAAAAAATATATATAAACATATATATATATATATATATATATATATATATATATATATATATATATATATATATATATATATATACATATATATATTTATATATATATACATATATATATATACATATATATATATATATATATTTATATATATATATATATATATATATATATATATACATATATATATAAATATATGTATATATATATATATATATATATATATATATATATATATATATATATATATATATATATATATATATATATATATATATATATATATATATATATATATGTATATATGGTTATATATATTATATATATATATATACATATGTATATATATATACATATATATGTGTATGTATATATATATACATATATATGTGTATATATATACATATATATATATATATGTGTATATATATACATGTGTATATATATACATATATATATATATATATATATATATATGTATATATATATATATATATATATACATATATGTATATATATATATATATATATATATATATATATATATATATATATATATATATATATATATATATATATATATATATATATATATATATATATATATATATATATATATATATATATATATATATATATATATATATATATATATATATATATATATATATATATATATATATATATATATATATATATCTATATATATATATATATATATATATATATATATATATATATATATATATATATATATATATATATATGCAATAAGATAACAGTAAACAGGTGATTTCAGAATATGCAAAACAACCACTGTGAAAGAATAGAGAAGTTCCAAGCGCTTTCGTGACTACTCACATTATCAAGGAACAATGAAAGTAGAACATCAAAGGAAGGTATATATGAGGGTCTAGCCCACACCTCACTATCAAATCCTACAACAAAGAAAATACCTGATGCGCGACTCATAAGAAAGGGAACACTGTAGCAGGCCCGCCGGCCCAACTAGACAGGTCCTTCACGCAACCCACCAACAAACTATTCTACCCAAGAAATAAGAATTTTAAAAATTATTATTTGTCCAATAAATTATTAAATTCTTCCCAAATTCTATTAATTATAAATGGATCTAATTTATATAAACCAAAGGAAATATTCATATTATTGTCAAAACTGCTTTTTATGAAACAAGATTCAATTATATTCCTGTGCAAGAAAGGTATAAAATACCGACAATATGAAAGTTAAGACACATGTGCAACATCTGGATATCTTTATTGTAGACGTTTCGCCATCCAGTGGCTTTATCAATACAGATTCTAGGACATAATAGGAAGACAGTAGAACTATATACAAAAGATGAGGTAATCAGTCCCTCGGCCTTGGAGTTAGTGTTCACAGCATCGTGGTGGAGGAGAGTCTGGAGCAAAGAGAAGAAGACTGGCGTTTATATAGGCGTCAGTGGAAGGGACGGGCAGCAGACGAGGGCAGTCACTGGTAGGCGGGATTCCCCAGTGGAAGTAGGTCCTTCCCAAAGAGATGGGTTAGTTGCAGCAGCCGTGAAGAAGGTCTTGTAGATGTCCTCTGCAACATCATGGAATCTTGGTTCAGAGGACATCTACAAGACCTTCTTCACGGCTGCTGCAACTAACCCATCTCTTTGGGAAGGACCTACTTCCACTGGGGAATCCCGCCTACCAGTGACTGCCCTCGTCTGCTGCCCGTCCCTTCCACTGACGCCTATATAAACGCCAGTCTTCTTGTCTTTGCTCCAGACTCTCCTCCACCACGATGCTGTGAACACTAACTCCAAGGCCGAGGGACTGATTACCTCATCTTTTGTATATAGTTCTACTGTCTTCCTATTATGTCCTAGAATCTGTATTGATAAAGCCACTGGATGGCGAAACGTCTACAATAAAGATATCCAGATGTTGCACATGTGTCTTAACTTTCATATTGTCGGTATTTTATACCTTTCTTGCACAACTTGTCAGACACTGCAACATCATGGAATCTTGGTTCAGAGGACATCTACAAGACCTTCTTCACGGCTGCTGCAACTAACCCATCTCTTTGGGAAGGACCTACTTCCACTGGGGAATCCCGCCTACCAGTGACTGCCCTCGTCTGCTGCCCGTCCCTTCCACTGACGCCTATATAAACGCCAGTCTTTTTGTCTTTGCTCCAGACTCTCCTCCACCACGATGCTGTGAACACTAACTCCAAGGCCGAGGGACTGATTACCTCATCTTTTGTATATAGTTCTACTGTCTTCCTATTATGTCCTAGAATCTGTATTGATAAAGCCACTGGATGGCGAAACGTCTACAATAAAGATATCCAGATGTTGCACATGTGTCTTAACTTTCAAATTATATTCCTCTCGGCCATGGACTTGCTTGATACAACTTTCTCATCTTTTTGAAAATCAATTGGATGGTTAAAATCTCTCACATGAATAAATAGAGCATTGGAATCTTGTCCAGTTCTAATGCCATATTTATGTTGTTTTAATCTTAGTTCGAGATTTTTTACCAGTTTGACCGTAATAAAGTATCGCAAATTTTACAAGGAATCTTATAGACACACCCATCAGCATTTTGGGGGGAATTCTTTATCAAAAGTTTTTTTACAACTTTAATATTAAAAGTCTTAAGAAGAGAAGGCATATCAACCAAGTTTTCATGGTAAGAGAGAACCAACATATTTTTAGTTGAATAACGCTGGTTGTCCCTTTTTGGATTGTAAAAAGCATTTCTGAACATATCTGAACCATTTAGCTCTATTAGGGAGGATTGTGTTAAGCAACCTTGTTTCAAAAAATTCCATGTATAGGTTACTAAGAACAGGTGAAAGAGGATTTACCATTGCCATACCAAACTTCTGAGTGTAAAACTTATCATTAAATACAAATTTTGCATCAACAATGCAAAGTTTAATAAGTTTAATGATAGTAGGAACTGGCAATGGTAAATCATAATTAACGAGATCTTCAGATAAGAAACTTAATAAATCATCAACAGGAACTTTCGTAAACAAGGAAGTAACATCAAAACTAACCATGTTAAAATCATTTAAGTCAGTCAAGGAGCTTAATTTATCAACTAAATCTATATTGTTTTTAACATTGAAGTTAGAAATTTTGCCAACAATAGGGCTCAAAATATCAACAAGCAGTTTGGATAATTTATATGAAACTGACCCTATGGAGCTAATAATTGGTCTGACTGGATTCCCTGGTTTGTGTGTTTTTATTAGTCCATACATGTAAGGTAAAGATGGATTAGTGGAAGTAAATTGTTTGACTAATTCATCTTTGCCTTTCAGTAGAAACTTAATTGTTTTAATGAAATTGCTGTTAACGATTTCTAGGTTGGTAGTTAACGATCCCTGTAAAACAACTTACATTCTACCCAAAAAATTATTTTATCTAATGTATCTTAAATTTTTCCCAGATTTTATTAATTATAAATGAATTCAATTTGTATAACCCAAAAGCAATATTCATATTATTTTCAAAACTATTTTTTATGAGGATTGATTCTCTTGTATTCTTATCGACAATGGATTTACTAGATACAACTTTCTCAACCGTTTGAAAATCAATTGGATGGTTAAAATCTCTCACACGAATAAACAGAGCATTAGAATCTTGTCGTCTTCTAATACTATACTTATGTTGCTTTATTCTTAATTCAAGACTTTTACCAGTTTGACCGTAGTAAACTTTATCACATTTTACAAGGAACCTTGTAGACACAGACGTCAACATTTCTGTGGCAATTTTTCATCAAAAGTTTTTTTTTACTGTATCAAGAATTTTAAATACAGTTTTGATATTAAAATTATTAAGTAGAGAAGGCATAACAACCAAGTTTTCATAGTAAGGTAGAAATAACATATTAAGTAGACATAGCTGTTCCAGTGTACACTATTATTCTTCACATCAAGATAAAGTTATACTGTCTATTTTCTAATCAGTGTTTTGAGAGCTTTGCGTATTTGTAGTCCAGAATTCATAGATGAGAAAATATCCAAAATTTATGAAATGGCTAGTGATCTGAAATACCCAAGAAATTTAATTGATAAATCCTTTAAAATTGGTACAAATACTTTATACAATTCGAAAAGGGCAACCAACCTTATTCAGATAAAAATACGTTGGCTCTCCTTTACAGTGAAAACGTACTTGATATGCTTTCTCTGCTTAATAATTTTAATATCAAAGTTGAATTTAAAAATATTGATACAGTAAAAAAAAAAATTGAAAAAAAAAATTATCCCTCAGAAATGGTAATGGCTGTGTTTACAAGATTTCTTGTATAAAATATATGATAAAGTTTATTACGGTCAAAATAATTTATACTTGAAAAGTTTTGCCACTGCAGGTGGCAGCAACATCTGTTATGGCCCATGTACTAATACAATATATGGTAACTACTTGATGTTCCCTGAAGATTCTTCTATAATAAGGAACATGGAGTTTGTCATGGAGAAAGTCGTGTGGAGGAACTGCAGTTGATTTAGGTTCAAACGAGTGACGACGAGGAACCTAGTTGACCACACCTGAAGACGACCCTTGAGGGACCACTCAGCGAAGGCAGTCAGGAAAAGAGTATCGTCACTCACCACGACCACCGTCACGCACCATGACACCTGCCGCAGCTGTTAAGAGTAAAATGGTAGATGTTCTGTGACCTAACTGCCTCAGCAGTAATGCGAGTGTGGCCTGACTACATCAGCTCTAATATATGAGTGATCATTCAGTCCCAGAAATAATGTATATTAAATTTTATTTTTATTGTAAGAAGAGAGCCACCTACAATTTTAGCGTCCGAGAAAACTTTGGGAAGCTGTTGATGTGTTAGGTTTAACATTGCGTTTCGTGATTTTACCGTAAAAATGGCCACACTTCCAGGAATCCGTAGTGTTTTTATTAACTGGAAGAAACATACAATAATAGAACTTGATTGTGATGGCAGTATCAAATGATTAACAAAATTCTTAGTCCAAAACCAAACACAAATGCGTTATTGCTCGTTCACTTTCCTTACAGTGTTGGTAGGAGAGGTAGATGTGCTGTCATCTGTGATGATAAAAACAGAGCAAGGAGGACGCATCTCTGTTGACAACACAGCGTCAAGCATAGCGCCCTCTGTTAATGCTCTTGCTTGTGCATCTGCGACATATGAAAATCTTATTTTAAATCCTCAAAAAAATTGCAGGTACACTATGACTCATTACCAACAGTTTATACGAGATATCCTGCTGATTGCTCACTGGTTAAGCATCAGGATCCAAGAAGATCCTCAGATAAGCTGTGAAACAATTGAACTGAGCAGAATTAATAAAAAAATAAAAATAAGTATTGCCTTTGAATTCAGGAAAGAGCAAGGTGACGAGAGTTAAAAAAATTAGGCAATGAAAGATTGGATATTAGACTCGAGGGAGAGATCATGGAACAAGTGAGTATGTTTAGATATTTCGGTGTGGACGTGTCGGTGTATCTATAAGACACGAGATGAACCACAAAACTGACGAGGGGAAAAAATATGAATCGAGCATTGATGAATCTGTAGAGGGAAAGAACGTTATCCATGGAGGCAAAGAGGGAAATGTATGAGAGTACAGTGGTACTAACACTTTGATATGGGAGTGAAGCACTGGTGGTGAATGTTACAGCGTGGAGGTGGCTGATGGCAGTGGAGAAGCCGTTTCTGAGGGCAGTGTGTGGTGTGAATTTTATGCAGAGAACTCTTTGCTTGGAGATTAGAACTAGGTGTTATGTTATTAAAAGTATTATTCAGAGGGCTGAGAAGGGATTGATGAGGGGGTTTGAACATTTAGAAAGGGTGGAGAAAAATAGGATAACTAGTAGGGTTCGCCATAGAAAAAGTTGGAGACGGCGGTAAAGGAGTTTTGCATGTAGTGGCGTACCTAAGGTATGACAGATATGGCATGTGACCTAAGCGCTACTGAGCTGTTTCTTTTAAAGTCAGACAAGCCATCCTCGGATAGTGTAAAAAAAAAAAGAATTTTCTTCAGATGAATGATGTCTTAGATTATCACTCGTGAGAAGCACTTGGATGAATAGATTGTTAAACCACTTATATCAATTATTACTTAAAATACAGTGCTGGGAGCTACATTACCCACGTACCTCACAGTACCACTGCTCAGTGCCACCTGCCGTTCATGTGCGCAAACTAGTGAGGTAATCTATTTTTTTTTTTTTTTTGCAAAACATATTAAATTTAATGTTCTTTTTAAAAGTGTCATTTCGTTATTTCCGAGCATTGTGTAAAAAAGACCATGAAACATTTCTTTACAAAGAAGAATGAAAGTGGAGTTGAAAGACGGAAGAGACGAAAGTTGGACGTGGAGGAAGTCAGCAAGTTAAGAAAAAGTTGTTCGACATGGTCCATGGAGTCGCCTGCACCTGGCATCACATGCCAAGGAGAAAGACAAGTCAGATAAATCAGATATTGGCGAGATTAAAAGTGAGGATGCCAGAGAGAACGTGGACATGACAGCAGGTGAAGACGATGGTGGTGGTGGAGATGTTGAGTTTATTGACGAAATTTAACCTGCCGTAATTGAACCAGGCGATAATGAACCTTGTGAACTGGATGGTGTTGAAGAGCCTAGAACTGTCATACCAAAAGTGATTAAATTGCGTGACAGTGGACTTCTGATAAGGATACTGAAAAAGCAATTCTGCCTGATGCGTTGAGAACATAAGCTATATCTTGGATCGAAGTGTTTCCAGAACAGAGAGGGGGCCTTACCTACCAACAAAACTTTGTTCCAGAGGGAATTGGGAAATGCTTATGGTGAGGAAGTGACTCGCTCATGGCTAGTTTATTCCCCTTCTAAAAGGTCTATATTTTGTATGTGTTATCTTCTCTTTTCCAGGTCAGACGATCAATCTCCATTTGAGCTATTAGTCATCGGGAGTGCTTCACACAGTGGAGAGACATGGAGTGAAATTTATCTGAAGATAGAGGAGATATTGACGCAGAACTTCAATCACAGAGAAGGGAAAGCAGAAGTGGCGGGATATCTTGAAGAGAATCCTTGAATGCATAAAATTCCTTGCTACTCAGAACCTAACTTAGCCAGAACTGAGCTTCACTTAAGGGTGAAGATGACTATTGTGGAAAGTTTCCTTGGCTTATTGAAACAACTGACCATCCCAGTCTGTAGAAAAATGCATGCAATACTCACTCAACATGCAATACGCACTCAAAAGGGAGTGATGAAACCGTTCCAAGCACCTTGGGACTGAGGATGATAGGCTGTGGACAGCTTTTGTCGAATTCCTAGCCTACTTAAAGCTTCTTTAAATGATTTTACTGTAAAATTAGTGCCCTGGTCACTTTGGACAGACTGAGAAATGCAAGCTGAAAATAAACTTAATCATGGCTTTACGAATGGCCTTGGTGTTTATTCTACGCTTAGTAATTTTTATCAAAAACAGTAAACAGGTATTGGTTTTCTGATTTGGCCTTTGGTAATGGTCCTATACAGTCAATAATTATGTCCGCAAAAGGCTCTCCATCTGCGGGTCTAATATAGTGTCCTGGCTTACCCACTTGCTGACACTCACAATTGGAAAGGATGTAACTACGCACATCTCGTCTTATACACGGCCAATAAAAAATATTTTAAGACTATATATAGGGTTTTAGTGACACCCAAATGTCCTCCTAAGTAGAATTGTGAGCAATTTTTAGGATACGAGTTTTTAACTTTGTAGGAATTCCCTCTTTCCCTTTCCTTCTTCTCCTTTGGGTTTTCTTCCTTGGGTATTTGGTCCATTTTTTCCCCCTCTGTGTTCCTGTTCCTACCCTTTGTGGGCCCCTAGCTCCCTTGTCCTTACCTGGACAGGCGCCAGGTAAGGACAAAAAACAAAACAAAAAAAGAGCACTGCTGGAGAGGTAATGGCCCACAAAGGTGGGACCTAAAAAAAGAGCAGAGGGGGGAACCCTTAGGGACAGAACGCAGCTAGGCGGAAGAAAAGGAGAAGAAAAGATCAGGTCAGGTCACGAGAACTCCGAAGTATGGGGCATCTGACAATGTAATCGGAAGGAAGGCATGAGGGGGAGAAAGCCAGGACTAAGATTCAAATCAGGAAAGTTGTGTACAGAATGCTTAACCATGACGGCCTCTGTGAAGGCTAGAAGAAGGGTTGACAATATTAGCTGAGGAGACCAGTCAGTAGGAAGATTGTGATCTCTAACATGACAGAAGAGAGAACTTTTGGTGTCGGCATGTCTAACGCCTCTTTTGTACACTTGAAGTCTGTCAGAAAGAGAGCAGCCAGCCTCTCCGAAGTATTGAAGAAGACAAGAGGAATAGGAAATCGACTAGACTCCTGAGGCATTAATAGAAGGATGAGAGGTACGAACCAGATTACTACAAAGTTTGGCAAAAAGTAAGTTTGATGTGTAAGGAACAGAGAGAGTTGTTGAGATTAGAAAGACTGCCCCTTCTGATTCCCTTCAATTATTAAATTCTAAATTTTAACTGCATTAACTTATGCCATTCTCTCCATTATTCCAGTTGCCTGCATTGGGAACCGAGGTTATGCTTTGCGGGGGGATATATTTTTCTTAACGCTCAGCGTAAGAAATATATGTAGCTCTGTTTTATTTTCCTTCCTCTAACTTTTCTAGTTAATTATGCTTATAACTCTAGAACATCTCAATCAACCGGCTTCCAATATTTAACATTTGTGCACGGTAGCGAAGACCAAATTCTTGAAATAAGATGATATCCGATATCCTGCTATATTTTAATTAAAAAAAAATCTGTATTTGCTTAACTGATATTTTCCTAATTTTATCGGCTTCACACATTTCTTAATGTCGGTGTGCAGAGTGCAAGACTCCTCAACCTTCGTTAAGAAGCAATTAGAATATACATATAAATTCATTTGAAGGCTGATCCAAATTGTAGTGAGAGAAAATATGAATTTAATAGAAGGAATGATAACGGAAACTAAAAATCACTGTCCCTTTCTTAGAGAAAAATATTAAAATGACGTACATTAGTTATAGATATAAATACAGCCATTTAACAGAACTGTGAGAGGTCTGTACATACCATAAGAAGGAGGCAACAGGGCAGCTCCTGCAGTGCCACTAGCAGCTAGAAGCAGCAGCAGCAGGATCAACACAAGTAGCAGCATTGATGGTACTGCCATAGTCGAATGTTATAATTAATATTTACGGGAGAAACGCTTATAAATTTAAAGCAATTACATATTCATTGATGTATGTGTATGAATTCATACATTCAGATCACTTACCGAAAATAAAACATTTGCAGCAAATGTACATGAACCTACTGAGATTTTGTAATTATGTAACTTTACATTTGTCACCAGAATTTACACTTGTTAGATAAAACTTGGTGCCTCTCTTGGGTCCAATACTATCGATTTAATCCTGGAAAAAAAAATCTCAGACCTCAGGACGATGGATGTCAGGATGAAAGACATCGACACACATGATGCCTTCCACCTACTCACCAGGTGCCTCTCAACCCCAAAACTTACCTACTTCTTGAGATGCTCCCCAGCCTTCAGCTGTCCGAAACTCAAGGAATATAACTCTATCCTAAGACCATGCTACAGAGAGTATTGAATCTTTCCCTCGAAGATGGACAGTGGCTGCAAGCCTCACTTCAAGTCAGGCCTGGGGGGCTGGGAGTACGCAAATCTTCCCAGATTGCCCTACCAGCTTTCCTATCCTCTTCCATAGCATCAAATGAGTTAATAAAACAAATTTTTTCGGACAACCTCAGTGACTCAGCAGGAATACAAGACCCTAGCTATGCAATGACATCACTGAATGGGAGACTCTTGCTGCTCCAGCACGAAAACTTAGTGCAGGATTGGCCTACAAACAGTGAAGTTGGGATGGCACCATCGCTAAAAAGGTCCTTGCCAACATGTTTAGGGCTGTAACATCAGACAGTGAGACTGCCCATCTCCAAGCTGTGAGTGCACTTCACTCTGGGTACTTCCTCCAAACAGCTCCCATTTCGGTAATGGGAGCATGCCTCTACCCTAAGACCCTCCGTATTGTAGTGGCTCTGCGCCTTGCTGCCCCAGTTCACACGGAATATACTTGTATTTGCGGCGATGTGCAAGCCGACCAATATGGTCTACAGAGTCTTAACTGTTCCAAAACCAAGAGTTGGCATGCGAGACACAATGAAGTTAACGACATCATAAAGAGAACCCTTGCTACAGCTGAATGCCCAGCTGTAGCAAGGGCTCTTTAACAGCTAACAATACCCACAACCCAACAAACCGCCCGGATGGGATCATCATCTATCCTTGGAAGAATTGCAAGCTCTTACCATGGGACTATGCTTGTGTATCCATGCTGGCTGACACATACTTCCATCACAGTGTCGGATGACAGGGAGGAGCTGCTGATCACAGAGAACAAGATCAAGTACAAGGACAAAAGGCAAGTTTATCAATTTGTTCCAGTGGGATCAGAGACCTTGGGATCATGGGGAAAAATGCCACACGTTTCCTTAAAGAACTATGATCCAGACTCATCGACACCACGAGGCACCCACGGGCAGCCACTTTCATGTTCCAGCACCTCAGCATGGCCATCCAGAGGGAAAATGCATGCTGCATACTTGGCTCTTCTCCGGCTTCGGAGGAGCTGGAGGAGATTCATAATTTTTTATATATTGTACCGATGTATTCATGTTTGTGTTTTCTGTCAATGCATTCCATCAATAAAAATTCATGTACAATATAAAATATAAGGGGTGGTAAGTGAAGAAAATATTCAAACGGAGCCGGGGCGAACCATGAACTTTCCTGAAGTACGTTTATTGACTTCTCTTAGGATGAGGGTGCCCAGTAAAGTTCCAGAGGTGGTACCTCCCTATATTTTTAGGAATATATATATATATATATATATATATATATATATATATATATATATATATATATATATATATATATATATATATATATATATATATGTATATATATATATATATATATATATATATATATATATATATATATATATATATATAACTACTTGTCGTGCCGACTAGGCAGAACTTGCGATCTTGGCTTAAATAGCAACGCTAATCTTGCCATATAGGACAAGTGAAAATTTGTGTATGCAATAATTTCGCCAAAATCATTCTGAACCTAACGAAAAAAAATATATTTGATTGTGTTTGTTTAGTACAAAATTATTGTAAACGTATTTAAAATATATTTAGTTGGGTTAGGCTAAAATAAATTGTTCTTGTTATAACAAGGTTAGGTAAGTTTTCTAAGATTCTTTTGGTGCAAAATTAAAAATTTTTGCATGAACATTAATGAAAAAAATATACCTTTAAACGTATTAGAGAAAATTAAAGAAAGGACTTAATTTTAAATGAGTTCTTGCTAATTGACCAGTTTTACATATTCGGCACGACATATATATATATAATATGTATATATATATATATTTATATATATATATATATTATATATATATATATATATATATAATATATATATATATATATATATGTATATATATATATATATATATATATATATATATATATATATATATATATATATATATATATATATATATATATAATATATATATATATGTATATATATATATATATATATATATATATATATATATATATATATATATATATATATATATATATATATATATATATATATATATATATTATATATATATATGTATAATATATATATATATATATATATATATATATATATATATATATATATATATATATATATATATATATATATATATATATATATGTATATATATATATATATATATATATATATGTATATATATATATATATATATATATATATATATATATATATATATATATATATATATATATGTATATAAGATATATATATATATATATATGTATATATATATATATATATATATATATATATATATATATATATATATATATATATATATATATATATATATATATATATGTATATACATATATATATATATATATATATATATATATATATATATATATATATATATATATATATATATATATATATATATATATATATATATATATGGGGTCCACCGGTGTAAATTGTGGGACCCATAGCCTCGGAGAAGTGGATAAAAAGGCTTCAAGGAAGAATATTTGGATTTCTTCCTGAAGCCATTTGAATATTCCACTTCCCCTACCACCCCATCTTTTAAACTATTTTTTTTTTTACCAATAGGAATATTTTATTACATAATATGGCACAGAAGATTTAAGAGATACATTGTTGATATAAAGGTGGCATATACGGTACATGTTGTTACTTGTGTATCACCGATTTTAAGGCGAAAATCTCATCCAGCTCCTCAGAGCTGGGGCGCGTGCCCAAAATGCAGCATATATATATATATATATATATATATATATATATATATATATATATATATATATATATATATATATTTGTTTAATAAATGGTACTTTTGTTTAATAAATGTATGAAAGAGGGGAAGGTACCTAGGGATTGGCGGAGAGCATGCATAGTCCCTTTATATAAGGGGAAAGGGGACAAAAGAGATTGTAAAAATTATAGAGGAATAAGTTTACTGAGTATACCAGGAAAAGTATACGGTAGGGTTATAATTGAAAGAATTAGAGGTAAGACAGAATGTAGAATTGCGGACGAGCAAGGAGGCTTCAGAGTGGGTAGGGGATGTGTAGATCAAGTGTTTACATTGAAGCATATATGTGAACAGTATTTAGATAAAGGTAGTGAAGTTTTTATTGCATTTATGGATTTAGAAAAGGCATATGATAGAGTGGATAGAGGAGCAATGTGGCAGATGTTGCAAGTATATGGAATAGGTGGTAAGTTACTAAATGCTGTAAAGAGCTTTTATGAGGATAGTGAGGCTCAGGTTAGAATACTTCCCGGTAAAAGTAGGTCTTAGACAGGGATGTGTAATGTCACCATGGTTGTTTAATATATTTATAGATGGGGTTGTAAAAGAAGTAAATGCTAGGGTGTTCGGGAGAGGGATGGGATTAAATTATGGGGAATCAAATTCAAAATGGGAATTGACACAGTTACTTTTTGCTGATGATACTGTGCTTATGGGAGATTCTAAAGAAAAATTGCAAAGGTTAGTGGATGAGTTTGAGAATGTGTGTAAAGGTAGAAACTTGAAAGTGAACATAGAAAAGAGTAAGGTGATGAGGTTATCAAATGATTTAGATAAAGAAAAATTGGATATCAAATTGGGGAGGAGGAGTATGGAAGAAGTGAATGTTTTCAGATACTTGGGAGTTGACGTGTCGGTGGATGGATTTATGAAGGATGAGGTTAATCATAGAATTGATAAGGGAAAAAAGGTGAGTGGTGCGTTGAGGTATATGTGGAGTCAAAAAACGTTATCTATGGAGACAAAGAAGGGAATGTATGTAAGTATAGTAGTACCAACACTCTTATATGGATGTGAAGCTTGGGTGGTAAATGCAGCAGCGAGGAGACGGTTGGAGGCAGTGGAGATGTCCTGTCTAAGGGCAATGTGTGGTGTAAATATTATGCAGAAAATTCGGAGTGTGGAAATTAGGAGAAGGTGTGGAGTTAATAAAAGCATTAGTCAGAGGACAGAAGAGGGGTTGTTGAGGTGGTTTGGTCATTTAGAGAGAATGGATCAAAGTAGAATGACATGGAAAGCATATAAATCTATAAGGGAAGGAAAGAGGGGTAGTGGTCGTCCTCGAAAGGGTTGGAAAGAGGTGGTAAAGGAGGTTTTGTGGGTGAGTGGCTTGGACTTCCAGCAAGCGTGCATGAGCGTGTTAGATAGGAGTGAATGGAGACGAATGATACTTGGGACCTGACGATCTGTTGGAGTGTGAGCAGGGTAATATTTAGTGAAGGGATTCAGGGAAACCGGTTATTTTCATATAGTCGGACTTGAGTCCTGGAAATGGGAAGTACAATGCCTGCACTTTAAAGGAGGGGTTTGGGATATTGGCAGTTTGGAGGGATATGTTGTGTATCTTTATACGTATATGCTTCTAAGCTGTTGTATTCTGAGCACCTCTGCAAAAGCAGTGATAATGTGTGAGTGTGGTGAAAGTGTTGAATGATGATGAAAGTATTTTCTTTTTGGGGATTTTCTTTCTTTTTTGGGTCACCCTGCCTCGGTGGGAGACGACCGACTTGTTGAAATATATATATATATATATATATATATATACACATATATTATATATATATATGTATATATATATATATATATATATATATATATATATATATATATATATATATTTTTATTATTATCACACCGGCCGATTCCCACCAAGGCAGGGTGGCCCGAAAAAGAAAAACTTTCACCATCATTCACTCCATCACTGTCTTGCCAGAAGGGTGCTTTACACTACAGTTTTTAAACTGCAACATTAACACCCCTCCTTCAGAGTGCAGGCACTGTACTTCCCATCTCCAGGACTCAAGTCCGGCCTGCCGGTTTCCCTGAATCCCTTCATAAATGTTACTTTGCTCACACTCCAACAGCACGTCAAGTATTAAAAACCATTTGTCTCCATTCACTCCTATCAAACACGCTCACGCATGCCTGCTGGAAGTCCAAGCCCCTCGCACACAAAACCTCCTTTACCCCCTCCCTCCAACCCTTCCTAGGCCGACCCCTACCCCGCCTTCCTTCCACTACAGACTGATACACTCTTGAAGTCATTCTGTTTCGCTCCATTCTCTCTACATGTCCGAACCACCTCAACAACCCTTCCTCAGCCCTCTGGACAACAGTTTTGGTAATCCCGCACCTCCTCCTAACTTCCAAACTACGAATTCTCTGCATTATATTCACACCACACATTGCCCTCAGACATGACATCTCCACTGCCTCCAGCCTTCTCCTCGCTGCAACATTCATCACCCACGCTTCACACCCATATAAGAGCGTTGGTAAAACTATACTCTCATACATTCCCCTCTTTGCCTCCAAGGACAAAGTTCTTTGTCTCCACAGACTCCTAAGTGCACCACTCACTCTTTTTCCCTCATCAATTCTATGATTCACCTCATTTTTCATAGACCCATCCGCTGACACGTCCACTCCCAAATATCTGAATACGTTCACCTCCTCCATACTCTCTCCCTCCAATCTGATATTCAATCTTTCATCACCTAATCTTTTTGTTATCCTCATAACCTTACTCTTTCCTGTATTCACCTTTAATTTTCTTCTTTTGCACACCCTACCAAATTCATCCACCAATCTCTGCAACTTCTCTTCAGAATCTCCCAAGAGCACAGTGTCATCGGCAAAGAGCAGCTGTGACAACTCCCACTTTGTGTGTGATTCTTTATCTTTTAACTCCACGCCTCTTGCCAAGACCCTCGCATTTACTTCTCTTACAACCCCATCTATAAATATATTAAACAACCACGGTGACATCACACATCCTTGTCTAAGGCCTACTTTTACTGGGAAAAAATTTCCCTCTTTCCTACATACTCTAACTTGAGCCTCACTATCCTCGTAAAAACTCTTCACTGCTTTCAGTAACCTACCTCCTACACCATACACTTGCAACATCTGCCACATTGCCCCCCTATCCACCCTGTCATACGCCTTTTCCAAATCCATAAATGCCACAAAGACCTCTTTAGCCTTATCTAAATACTGTTCACTTATATGTTTCACTGTAAACACCTGGTCCACACACCCCCTACCTTTCCTAAAGCCTCCTTGTTCATCTGCTATCCTATTCTCCGTCTTACTCTTAATTCTTTCAATTATAACTCTACCATACACTTTACCAGGTACACTCAACAGACTTATCCCCCTATAATTTTTGCACTCTCTTTTATCCCCTTTGCCTTTATACAAAGGAACTATGCATGCTCTCTGCCAATCCCTAGGTACCTTACCCTCTTCCATACATTTATTAAATAATTGCACCAACCACTCCAAAACTATATCCCCACCTGCTTTTAACATTTCTATCTTTATCCCATCAATCCCGGCTGCCTTACCCCCTTTCATTTTACCTACTGCCTCACGAACTTCCCCCACACATATATATATATATATATATATATATATATATATATATATATATATATATATATATATATATATATATATACATATATATATATATATATATATATATATATATATATATATATATATATATATATATATATATATATATATATATATATATATATATATATATATATATATATATATATATATATATGAATTTGGTAGGGTATGTAAAAGAAGAAAATTGAAAGTGAATACAGGAAAGTGTAAGGTTATGAGGATAACAAAAAGATTAAGTGATGAAAGATTGGATATTAGATTTGAGGGAGAGAGTATATAGGAGGTGAATGTATTCCGATATTTGGGAGTGGACGTGTCAGTGGATGGGTCTATGAAAGATGAGGTGAATCATAGAATTGATGAGGGGAAAAGGGTGAGCGGTGCACTTAGGAGTCTGTGGAGACAAAGAACTTTGTCCTTGGAAGCAAAGAGGGGAATGTATGAGAGTATAGTTTTATCAAGGCTCCTGTATGGGTGTGAAGCATGCGTGATGAATGTTGCAGCGAGGAGAAGGCTGGAGGCAATGGAGATGTCATGTCTGAGGGCAATGTGTGGTGTGAATATAATGCAGAGTATTCGTAGTTTGGAAGTAAGGAGGAGGTGCGGGATTACCAAAACTGTTGTCCAGAGGGCTGAGGAAGGGTTGTTGAGGTGGTTCGGACATGTAGAGGGAATGGAGCGAAACAGAATGACTTCAAGAGTGTATCAGTGGAAGGAAGGCGGGGTAGGGGTCGGCCTAGAAAAGGTTGGAGGGAGGGAGTAAAGGAGGTTTTGTGTGCGAGGGGCTTGGACTTCCAGCGGGCATGCATGAATGTATTTGATAGGAGTGAATGGAGACAAATGGTTTTTAATACTTGACGTGCTGTTGGAGTGTGAGCAAAGTAACATTTATGAAGGGGTTCAGGGAAACCGGCAGGCCGGACTTGAGTCCTTGAGATGGGAAGTATAGTGCCTGCACTCTGAAGGCGGGGTTTTAAAGTTGCAGTTTAAAAACTGTAGTGCAAAGCACCCTTCTGGCAAGACAGTGATGGAGTGAATGATGGTGAAAGTTTTTCTTTCTTGGGCCACCCTGCCTTGGTGGGAATCGGCCAGTGTGTTAATAATAATAATAATAATAATAATAATAATAATAATAATAATAATAATAATAATAATAATAATGTATACTGCTCGTTGAACTAGTACACCAAACAGGGACTAGAATGAAATTAGCCTAGAGTCATCCACACCATCTTGTGTCCTTGGGTAGGGAGTACCATATCCAGTTCCTCTGGATGCCCTACTCTTAAGGATAGTATGCTTCAGTGGATAAGGGCGTCATGTTTTTTCGCCCACCATGAGGCAGGGTTCGAGTCCTTTGCTAGGGCAGTGTTGTTATTGATATATATATATATATATATATATATATATATATATATATATATATATATATATATATATATATATATATATATATATATATATATATATATATATATATATATATATATATATGTATATATATATATATAGGTATTCTCCAGTTATAACACTGAAGGAAAATCTAGTAATGGCCTTTGTTACATTGCCCATAATGTACTAACTCTTGCAAATATTCCTGTAGATGTTGTCTGTGATGAAGTTCACCAGAGTTAAACATTAGAAGTCGATCTAATAGTACATTCTTGAGTTATAAACGAAAATTTAGAAGTAGGAATCGGCAGAGTTTGGAAACAGATGTTTCGAAAATAGTAAAGTTTATTCCCATTCACCTTAAAAAAACAACCTAAAAATGCGAGTTTTTTCAGTTTTATTTTCTCATTTACATGCTATTTCAGGTTCTCCTCATTCCTTTAAGACAGATATTTGATTTTTTTTTTTAAGAAAATCCAACAAGATAAAAAAATATTTAATTAAATGGGCAAACTGACACCGAACACCATTAATGAATATTCCCATTTAAGATACACCAGTGATCAGAGTATCAGGTGAGTCAAAACAGGAATTCCATATTTAATTCATGGAACATATTAAATAAAAATTAATATTTTAATCACGATCAGAAGTATTCTTTAGTTGTTGAATATGGATGAATTTCACTATACATTAAACAAAATTCTTGCATTTAGCCTCATGCAACCAATTACAGTACAACTCCAGCATTCAGAAAACCACACCAACGATGAAAATTTGAAGCCAATCAGATGAGTGATTCTCTAGTTATAACACGGATTCCAATGATTCATTTGTTTTTTAAGCTTTTTACTACATCAAGAAATTTACCAACACGGAAACAAAACTTACAATGGCCATCAGGGCAGCAAGTTGAATGAGCCATTTATTACAGAATCTATTAAGAAGAAGTAAACTTAAATGCATGTAACACGTTTTAACGGGAGAATAAATTTCTCACTGGTTTCCAAACAAAATGGTCAAACCTGTAGTAGAGGCAGGATCCATACATAACTTTAAGAAGAGGTATGATAAAGCTCATGGAGCAGTAAGAGTGACCCAATGAAAAGGTGGGGCCAAAAGCTGTGACTCTACCCCTGCAACCACAACTAGGAGAATACACCTGGCTTCCACTGTCCTCCGTTGTCGAAGAACGAAAGACAAAACAGTTTAATGTTTAAAGCTCCACCACTGAGGATTATTGAAGTTATCCAAGCCATTTACAGGGACACTATCAAGACAGCTGCTTATGCCAACTGTTCCTAGAATCTTGCTCTGGTAACCATGTACAACTGTTTAAATTTTAAAGCTGTCTGGATGAGCCATTATAAAGTTAATGACAAAATCAAAACGAAAGTTGGAAGTAGAAAATAAAAACAGACAGTTCAACAAATGGTATTGAGAGCACAGATGTTATAGACACATAAAAGTACATTAAGATAATTTCCCCAAGATCACCAATAAAATAACGTTTTCTTATTTCTGCTCAGAAGAGACATTCTTGAACATAGTAATGATAAGAAATAAAAGATAATAAATATGAATAAAAACCGGAGGATAATAAGGTGAAATAGAGCATTACAAAGAATATTGGATAACAAGACTATAGTGAAGACAACTGACAATTTAAGGATGAATTGCTTGTTAACACTTGACAGGTTATCATAATTTAAATGATACACGAATTTGATAATTCTTTCATTTAGCATTTTCTTCTCTCTCTTGTAGATTTTTTAATAGGTGTCTTTAGTCAAAATATTATATGGTTTTATACTCGGAGTCGCTTACAAACTGAGTGTCTTTATGCCAGATAAAAGTTTTGCATTTTTCTCTGGAACTTAAAATCCTCGTGTAGGACAATAATTATGAATTGCTGCAAGAAGTCTCAAGCAATCAGAAAACGATGAGGAAAATTGACGGATTTGACTTTCAGGACAATAGTGAATATAAGCTCCTGGCCAACAGATACAATTCGGCAGAGGTATATTGTCCATCACTAAAATAGGAGCTTGTGATATTCCGCTATGCACTACTTTTGTTTTCACTTTCTTATTTTTGCTGCGGATCCTGTGCTCCCAACGCTTAGCGTCGACGTTTTCCTCCCTCAGCCAGCGGTGTATCCACCTGAACACTGTGGACACACTGGAACCAGTTGCTCGTGAGATGGCACGGAGGGACATACCTTCCACCCACATACTCACAAACTTGGCTCGCTCACTCAGAGCTGTTGGTTCACACTTGTGACGCCGCGGCCGCATAATGTTCCTCTGTGGACATACGAAGAAAACTGTCAGCGATTTTTCTTTATAATCATTACCGCTTAATGCAAGCTTAAACAGAAACAGTAAAGACTGATTCAAAGTTGCTTCTCTAACTCACGGAAGATTTGAAGAGAAAGTCTAACTACAAGATAAGGGTTTCTGTCTCTCGAGAAGTGTGACAGATGATCGAGGTTCAGTAACTTCTTACAGTGAATGTCCTTCTTGCATGTTGCGTTGTACTGAAATACGTGGACGTGATAACGTCATGAATGAGAGGTAATACTTTGAATCAATCTACGTTTCTTATACACTTGAATTTTTATAAGTGTGAATAACGAAAGAATTTACAGTTAGGAGATCCTAACGTGTCTTCCTTGTTCAAGTTAAGCATTCATAGTAAACGCGCCTCTCTATTTTCCGTTATTTATTTATTTGCTAGATGCTGTAACTTATATTAAGTGTTCCGTCACTTTATGATCAAAGGACGTACATTGGAAGCTTCACACCGTCGCTTAGAAACCCTGCATCACCTAAGGATTTCCTTGTATCTTCCTTAGGAAATTGTGTAC
Source organism: Cherax quadricarinatus (assembly GCF_038502225.1). Classification (NCBI taxonomy): domain Eukaryota; kingdom Metazoa; phylum Arthropoda; class Malacostraca; order Decapoda; family Parastacidae; genus Cherax; species Cherax quadricarinatus. The sequence goes on from NC_091307.1 coordinate 47,859,801, forward strand.
ATCACTTGAACTCCTTGTATCGTCATCTAGAAGCTTGTTAATGTCGCCTGGATCATCTTACAATCAGTTGAACATCTTGCACCATAACCTGGATGATGATTAAGCAGAAGTTTGGTGCCATCAATCATTTGGTACTTTTCTACCACCCCGTCTAATTCTTGACTTGTCATTTAGCGTATAATACAGTCACTTGCACATTTTGAACCGTTGTTTTGATCTTTTTATCTTCACTTGGAGCTAACCACGAACGAGTGGTATTGATCAATAAAAACACTGCGCTACCCAAGGACTCGAACCCATGTTGTACTGGGTCGCCTCATGGTGAGCTAGAACCACATGAGGTGGGCCAGGACGACACGGGTTCGAGTCCTTGGCTAATGCAATGTTGTTATTGATATATATTTTTTTTTTTTATTATTATCACACCGGCCGATTCCCACCAAGGCAGGGTGGCCCGAAAAAGAAAAACTTTCACCATCATTCACTCCATCACTGTCTTGCCAGAAGGGTGCTTTACACTACAGTTTTTAAACTGCAACATTAACACCCCTCCTTCAGAGTGCAGGCACTGTACTTCCCATCTCCAGGACTCAAGTCCGGCCTGCCGGTTTCCCTGAATCCCTTCATAAATGTTACTTTGCTCACACTCCAACAGCACGTCAAGTATTAAAAACCATTTGTCTCCATTCACTCCTATCAAACACGCTCACGCATGCCTGCTGGAAGTCCAAGCCCCTCGCACACAAAACCTCCTTTACCCCCTCCCTCCAACCCTTCCTAGGCCGACCCCTACCCCGCCTTCCTTCCACTACAGACTGATACACTCTTGAAGTCATTCTGTTTCGCTCCATTCTCTCTACATGTCCGAACCACCTCAACAACCCTTCCTCAGCCCTCTGGACAACAGTTTTGGTAATCCCGCACCTCCTCCTAACTTCCAAACTACGAATTCTCTGCATTATATTCACACCACACATTGCCCTCAGACATGACATCTCCACTGCCTCCAGCCTTCTCCTCGCTGCAACATTCATCACCCACGCTTCACACCCATATAAGAGCGTTGGTAAAACTATACTCTCATACATTCCCCTCTTTGCCTCCAAGGACAAAGTTCTTTGTCTCCACAGACTCCTAAGTGCACCACTCACTCTTTTTCCCTCATCAATTCTATGATTCACCTCATCTTTCATAGACCCATCCGCTGACACGTCCACTCCCAAATATCTGAATACGTTCACCTCCTCCATACTCTCTCCCTCCAATCTGATATTCAATCTTTCATCACCTAATCTTTTTGTTATCCTCATAACCTTACTCTTTCCTGTATTCACCTTTAATTTTCTTCTTTTGCACACCCTACCAAATTCATCCACCAATCTCTGCAACTTCTCTTCAGAATCTCCCAAGAGCACAGTGTCATCGGCAAAGAGCAGCTGTGACAACTCCCACTTTGTGTGTGATTCTTTATCTTTTAACTCCACGCCTCTTGCCAAGACCCTCGCATTTACTTCTCTTACAACCCCATCTATAAATATATTAAACAACCACGGTGACATCACACATCCTTGTCTAAGGCCTACTTTTACTGGGAAAAAATTTCCCTCTTTCCTACATACTCTAACTTGAGCCTCACTATCCTCGTAAAAACTCTTCACTGCTTTCAGTAACCTACCTCCTACACCATACACTTGCAACATCTGCCACATTGCCCCCCTATCCACCCTGTCATACGCCTTTTCCAAATCCATAAATGCCACAAAGACCTCTTTAGCCTTATCTAAATACTGTTCACTTATATGTTTCACTGTAAACACCTGGTCCACACACCCCCTACCTTTCCTAAAGCCTCCTTGTTCATCTGCTATCCTATTCTCCGTCTTACTCTTAATTCTTTCAATTATAACTCTACCATACACTTTACCAGGTACACTCAACAGACTTATCCCCCTATAATTTTTGCACTCTCTTTTATCCCCTTTGCCTTTATACAAAGGAACTATGCATGCTCTCTGCCAATCCCTAGGTACCTTACCCTCTTCCATACATTTATTAAATAATTGCACCAACCACTCCAAAACTATATCCCCACCTGCTTTTAACATTTCTATCTTTATCCCATCAATCCCGGCTGCCTTACCCCCTTTCATTTTACCTACTGCCTCACGAACTTCCCCCACACTCACAACTGGCTCTTCCTCACTCCTACAAGATGTTATTCCTCCTTGCCCTATACACGAAATCACAGCTTCCCTATCTTCATCAACATTTAACAATTCCTCAAAATATTCCTTCCATCTTCCCAATACCTCTACCTCTCCATTTAATAACTCTCCTCTCCTATTTTTAACTGACAAATCCATTTGTTCTCTAGGCTTTCTTAACTTGTTAATCTCACTCCAAAACTTTTTCTTATTTTCAACAAAATTTGTTGATAACATCTCACCCACTCTCTCATTTGCTCTCTTTTTACATTGCTTCACCACTCTCTTAACTTCTCTCTTTTTCTCCATATACTCTTCCCTCCTTGCATCACTTCTACTTTGTAAAAACTTCTCATATGCTAACTTTTTCTCCCTTACTACTCTCTTTACATCATCATTCCACCAATCGCTCCTCTTCCCTCCTGCACCCACTTTCCTGTAACCACAAACTTCTGCTGAACACTCTAACACTACATTTTTAAACCTACCCCATACCTCTTCGACCCCATTGCCTATGCTCTCATTAGCCCATCTATCCTCCAATAGCTGTTTATATCTTACCCTAACTGCCTCCTCTTTTAGTTTATAAACCTTCACCTCTCTCTTCCCTGATGCTTCTATTCTCCTTGTATCCCATCTACCTTTTACTCTCAGTGTAGCTACAACTAGAAAGTGATCTGATATATCTGTGGCCCCTCTATAAACATGTACATCCTGAAGTCTACTCAACAGTCTTTTATCTACCAATACATAATCCAACAAACTACTGTCATTTCGCCCTACATCATATCGTGTATACTTATTTATCCTCTTTTTCTTAAAATATGTATTACCTATAACTAAACCCCTTTCTATACAAAGTTCAATCAAAGGGCTCCCATTATCATTTACACCTGGCACCCCAAACTTACCTACCACACCCTCTCTAAAAGTTTCTCCTACTTTAGCATTCAAGTCCCCTACCACAATTACTCTCTCACTTGGTTCAAAGGCTCCTATACATTCACTTAACATCTCCCAAAATCTCTCTCTCTCCTCTGCATTCCTCTCTTCTCCAGGTGCATACACGCTTATTATGACCCACTTCTCGCATCCAACCTTTACTTTAATCCACATAATTCTTGAATTTACACATTCATATTCTCTTTTCTCCTTCCATAACTGATCATTTAACATTACTGCTACCCCTTCCTTTGCTCTAACTCTCTCAGATACTCCAGATTTAATCCCATTTATTTCCCCCCACTGAAACTCTCCTACCCCCTTCAGCTTTGTTTCGCTTAGGGCCAGGACATCCAACTTCTTTTCATTCATAACATCAGCAATCATCTGTTTCTTGTCATCCGCACTACATCCACGCACATTTAAGCAACCCAGTTTTATAAAGTTTTTCTTCTTCTCTTTTTTAGTAATTGTATACAGGAGAAGGGGTTACTAGCCCATTGCTCCCGGCATTTTAGTCGCCTCATACGACACGCATGGCTTACGGAGGAAAGATTCTTTTCCACTTCCCCATGGACAATAGAAGAAATAAAAAAAAGAACAAGAGCTATTTAGAAAAAGGAGAAAAACCTAGATGTATGTATATATATATATGCATGTGCGTGTCTGTGAAGTGTGACCAAAGTGTAAGTAGGAGTAGCAAGATATCCCTGTTATCTTAGCGTGTTTATGAGACAGAAAAAGAAACCAGCAATCCTACCATCATGCAAAACAGTTACAGGTTTTTGTTTCACAGTCATCTGGCAGGACGGTAGTACTTCCCTGGGTGGTTGCTGTCTACCAACCTACTACCTATATATATATATATATATATATATATATATATATATATACATGTATATATAATATATATATAATATATAATTATATATTTATTTTATTTATTATCACACTGGCCGATTCCCACCAAGGCAGGGTGGCCCGAAAAAGAAAAACTTTCACCATCATTCACTCCATCACTGTCTTGCCAGAAGGGTGCTTTACACTACAGTTTTTAAACTGCAACATTAACACCCCTCCTTCAGAGTGCAGGCACTGTACTTCCCATCTCCAGGACTCAAGTCCGGCCTGCCGGTTTCCCTGAATCCCTTCATAAATGTTACTTTGCTCACACTCCAACAGCACGTCAAGTATTAAAAACCATTTGTCTCCATTCACTCCTATCAAACACGCTCACGCATGCCTGCTGGAAGTCCAAGCCCCTCGCACACAAAACCTCCTTTACCCCCTCCCTCCAACCCTTCCTAGGCCGACCCCTACCCCGCCTTCCTTCCACTACAGACTGATACACTCTTGAAGTCATTCTGTTTCGCTCCATTCTCTCTACATGTCCGAACCACCTCAACAACCCTTCCTCAGCCCTCTGGACAACAGTTTTGGTAATCCCGCACCTCCTCCTAACTTCCAAACTACGAATTCTCTGCATTATATTCACACCACACATTGCCCTCAGACATGACATCTCCACTGCCTCCAGCCTTCTCCTCGCTGCAACATTCATCACCCACGCTTCACACCCATATAAGAGCGTTTATAAAACTATACTCTCATACATTCCCCTCTTTGCCTCCAAGGACAAAGTTCTTTGTCTCCACAGACTCCTAAGTGCACCACTCACTCTTTTTCCCTCATCAATTCTATGATTCACCTCATCTTTCATAGACCCATCCGCTGACACGTCCACTCCCAAATATCTGAATACGTTCACCTCCTCCATACTCTCTCCCTCCAATCTGATATTCAATCTTTCATCACCTAATCTTTTTGTTATCCTCATAACCTTACTCTTTCCTGTATTCACCTTTAATTTTCTTCTTTTGCACACCCTACCAAATTCATCCACCAATCTCTGCAACTTCTCTTCAGAATCTCCCAAGAGCACAGTGTCATCAGCAAAGAGCAGCTGTGACAACTCCCACTTTGTGTGTGATTCTTTATCTTTTAACTCCACGCCTCTTGCCAAGACCCTCGCATTTACTTCTCTTACAACCCCATCTATAAATATATTAAACAACCACGGTGACATCACACATCCTTGTCTAAGGCCTACTTTTACTGGGAAAAAATTTCCCTCTTTCCTACATACTCTAACTTGAGCCTCACTATCCTCGTAAAAACTCTTCACTGCTTTCAGTAACCTACCTCCTACACCATACACTTGCAACATCTGCCACATTGCCCCCCTATCCACCCTGTCATACGCCTTTTCCAAATCCATAAATGCCACAAAGACCTCTTTAGCCTTATCTAAATACTGTTCACTTATATGTTTCACTGTAAACACCTGGTCCACACACCCCCTACCTTTCCTAAAGCCTCCTTGTTCATCTGCTATCCTATTCTCCGTCTTACTCTTAATTCTTTCAATTATAACTCTACCATACACTTTAGCAGGTACACTCAACAGACTTATCCCCCTATAATTTTTGCACTCTCTTTTATCCCCTTTGCCTTTATACAAAGGAACTATGCATGCTCTCTGCCAATCCCTAGGTACCTTACCCTCTTCCATACATTTATTAAATAATTGCACCAACCACTCCAAAACTATATCCCCACCTGCTTTTAACATTTCTATCTTTATCCCATCAATCCCGGCTGCCTTACCCCCTTTCATTTTACCTACTGCCTCACGAACTTCCCCCACACTCACAACTGGCTCTTCCTCACTCCTACAAGATGTTATTCCTCCTTGCCCTATACACGAAATCACAGCTTCCCTATCTTCATCAACATTTAACAATTCCTCAAAATATTCCCTCCATCTTCCCAATACCTCTAACTCTCCATTTAATAACTCTCCTCTCCTATTTTTAACTGACAAATCCATTTGTTCTCTAGGCTTTCTTAACTTGTTAATCTCACTCCAAAACTTTTTCTTATTTTCAACAAAATTTGTTGATAACATCTCACCCACTCTCTCATTTGCTCTCTTTTTACATTGCTTCACCACTCTCTTAACTTCTCTCTTTTTCTCCATATACTCTTCCCTCCTTGCATCACTTCTACTTTGTAAAAACTTCTCATATGCTAACTTTTTCTCCCTTACTACTCTCTTTACATCATCATTCCACCAATCGCTCCTCTTCCCTCCTGCACCCACTTTCCTGTAACCACAAACTTCTGCTGAACACTCTAACACTACATTTTTAAACCTACCCCATACCTCTTCGACCCCATTGCCTATGCTCTCATTAGCCCATCTATCCTCCAATAGCTGTTTATATCTTACCCTAACTGCCTCCTCTTTTAGTTTATAAACCTTCACCTCTCTCTTCCCTGATGCTTCTATTCTCCTTGTATCCCATCTACCTTTTACTCTCAGTGTAGCTACAACTAGAAAGTGATCTGATATATCTGTGGCCCCTCTATAAACATGTACATCCTGAAGTCTACTCAACAGTCTTTTATCTACCAATACATAATCCAACAAACTACTGTCATTTCGCCCTACATCATATCGTGTATACTTATTTATCCTCTTTTTCTTAAAATATGTATTACCTATAACTAAACCCCTTTCTATACAAAGTTCAATCAAAGGGCTCCCATTATCATTTACACCTGGCACCCCAAACTTACCTACCACACCCTCTCTAAAAGTTTCTCCTACTTTAGCATTCAAGTCCCCTACCACAATTACTCTCTCACTTGGTTCAAAGGCTCCTATACATTCACTTAACATCTCCCAAAATCTCTCTCTCTCCTCTGCATTCCTCTCTTCTCCAGGTGCATACACGCTTATTATGACCCACTTCTCGCATCCAACCTTTACTTTAATCCACATAATTCTTGAATTTACACATTCATATTCTCTTTTCTCCTTCCATAACTGATCATTTAACATTACTGCTACCCCTTCCTTTGCTCTAACTCTCTCAGATACTCCAGATTTAATCCCATTTATTTCCCCCCACTGAAACTCTCCTACCCCCTTCAGCTTTGTTTCGCTTAGGGCCAGGACATCCAACTTCTTTTCATTCATAACATCAGCAATCATCTGTTTCTTGTCATCCGCACTACATCCACGCACATTTAAGCAACCCAGTTTTATAAAGTTTTTCTTCTTCTCTTTTTTAGTAATTGTATACAGGAGAAGGGGTTACTAGCCATTGCTCCCGGCATTTTAGTCGCCTCATACGACACGCATGGCTTACGGAGGAAAGATTCATTTCCACTTCCCCATGGACTATATATTTATATATATATATATATATATATATATATATATATATATATATATATATATATATATATATATATATATATATATGTCGTGCCGAATAGGCAGAACTTGCGATCTTGGCTTAAATAGCAACGCTCATCTTGCCATATAGGACAAGCGAAAATTTGTGTATGCAATAATTTCGCCAAAATTATTCTGAACCTAACGAAAAAAATATATTTCACTGTGTTTGTTTAGCATTAAATTATTGTAAACAAATCTAAAATATATTTAGTTGGGTTAGGCTAAAATAAATTATTATTGTTATAATAAGGTTAGGTAAGTTTTCTAAGATTCTTTTGGTGCAAAATTAAATTTTTTTCATTAATATTAATGAAAAAATATATCTTTAAACGTATATGAGAAATTTTTAGAAAGGATTTATTTTAAATGAGTTCATGCTAATTGACCAGTTTTACATATTCGGCACCACATATATATATATATATAATATATATTTATATATATATATTATGTATATATAATTATATATATATATATATATATATATATATATATATATATATATATATATATATATATATATATATATATATATATATATATATATATATGAATATATATATATATATATAAATATATATATATATATATATATATATATATATATATATATATATATATATATATATATATATATATATATATATATATATATATATATATATATATATATATATTTATATAAATAGCTCTTGTTCTTTTTTATTTTTTCTATTGTCCATGGGGAAGTGGAAAAGAATCTTTCCTCCGTAAGCCATGCGTGTCGTATGAGGCGACTAAAATGCCGGGAGCAATGGGCTAGTAACCCCTTCTCCTGTATACAATTACTAAAAAAGAGAAGAAGAAAAACTTTATAAAACTGGGTTGCTTAAATGTGCGTGGATGTAGTGCGGATGACAAGAAACAGATGATTGCTGATGTTATGAATGAAAAGAAGTTGGATGTCCTGGCCCTAAGCGAAACAAAGCTGAAGGGGGTAGGAGAGTTTCAGTGGGGGGAAATAAATGGGATTAAATCTGGAGTATCTGAGAGAGTTAGAGCAAAGGAAGGGGTAGCAGTAATGTTAAATGATCAGTTATGGAAGGAGAAAAGAGAATATGAATGTGTAAATTCAAGAATTATGTGGATTAAAGTAAAGGTTGGATGCGAGAAGTGGGTCATAATAAGCGTGTATGCACCTGGAGAAGAGAGGAATGCAGAGGAGAGAGAGAGATTTTGGGAGATGTTAAGTGAATGTATAGGAGCCTTTGAACCAAGTGAGAGAGTAATTGTGGTAGGGGACTTGAATGCTAAAGTAGGAGAAACTTTTAGAGAGGGTGTGGTAGGTAAGTTTGGGGTGCCAGGTGTAAATGATAATGGGAGCCCTTTGATTGAACTTTGTATAGAAAGGGGTTTAGTTATAGGTAATACATATTTTAAGAAAAAGAGGATAAATAAGTATACACGATATGATGTAGGGCGAAATGACAGTAGTTTGTTGGATTATGTATTGGTAGATAAAAGACTGTTGAGTAGACTTCAGGATGTACATGTTTATAGAGGGGCCACAGATATATCAGATCACTTTCTAGTTGTAGCTATACTGAGAGTAAAAGGTAGATGGGATACAAGGAGAATAGAAGCATCAGGGAAGAGAGAGGTGAAGGTTTATAAACTAAAAGAGGAGGCAGTTAGGGTAAGATATAAACAGCTATTGGAGGATAGATGGGCTAATGAGAGCATAGGCAATGGGGTCGAAGAGGTATGGGGTAGGTTTAAAAATGTAGTGTTAGAGTGTTCAGCAGAAGTTTGTGGTTACAGGAAAGTGGGTGCAGGAGGGAAGAGGAGCGATTGGTGGAATGATGATGTAAAGAGAGTAGTAAGGGAGAAAAAGTTAGCATATGAGAAGTTTTTACAAAGTAGAAGTGATGCAAGGAGGGAAGAGTATATGGAGAAAAAGAGAGAAGTTAAGAGAGTGGTGAAGCAATGTAAAAAGAGAGCAAATGAGAGAGTGGGTGAGATGTTATCAACAAATTTTGTTGAAAATAAGAAAAAGTTTTGGAGTGAGATTAACAAGTTAAGAAAGCCTAGAGAACAAATGGATTTGTCAGTTAAAAATAGGAGAGGAGAGTTATTAAATGGAGAGTTAGAGGTATTGGGAAGATGGAAGGAATATTTTGAGGAATTGTTAAATGTTGATGAAGATAGGGAAGCTGTGATTTCGTGTATAGGGCAAGGAGGAATAACATCTTGTAGGAGTGAGGAAGAGCCAGTTGTGAGTGTGGGGGAAGTTCGTGAGGCAGTAGGTAAAATGAAAGGGGGTAAGGCAGCCGGGATTGATGGGATAAAGATAGAAATGTTAAAAGCAGGTGGGGATATAGTTTTGGAGTGGTTGGTGCAATTATTTAATAAATGTATGGAAGAGGGTAAGGTACCTAGGGATTGGCAGAGAGCATGCATAGTTCCTTTGTATAAAGGCAAAGGGGATAAAAGAGAGTGCAAAAATTATAGGGGGATAAGTCTGTTGAGTGTACCTGGTAAAGTGTATGGTAGAGTTATAATTGAAAGAATTAAGAGTAAGACGGAGAATAGGATAGCAGATGAACAAGGAGGCTTTAGGAAAGGTAGGGGGTGTGTGGACCAGGTGTTTACAGTGAAACATATAAGTGAACAGTATTTAGATAAGGCTAAAGAGGTCTTTGTGGCATTTATGGATTTGGAAAAGGCGTATGACAGGGTGGATAGGGGGGCAATGTGGCAGATGTTGCAAGTGTATGGTGTAGGAGGTAGGTTACTGAAAGCAGTGAAGAGTTTTTACGAGGATAGTGAGGCTCAAGTTAGAGTATGTAGGAAAGAGGGAAATTTTTTCCCAGTAAAAGTAGGCCTTAGACAAGGATGTGTGATGTCACCGTGGTTGTTTAATATATTTATAGATGGGGTTGTAAGAGAAGTAAATGCGAGGGTTTTGGCAAGAGGCGTGGAGTTAAAAGATAAAGAATCACACACAAAGTGGGAGTTGTCACAGCTGCTCTTTGCTGATGACACTGTGCTCTTGGGAGATTCTGAAGAGAAGTTGCAGAGATTGGTGGATGAATTTGGTAGGGTGTGCAAAAGAAGAAAATTAAAGGTGAATACAGGAAAGAGTAAGGTTATGAGGATAACAAAAAGATTAGGTGATGAAAGATTGAATATCAGATTGGAGGGAGAGAGTATGGAGGAGGTGAACGTATTCAGATATTTGGGAGTGGACGTGTCAGCGGATGGGTCTATGAAAGATGAGGTGAATCATAGAATTGATGAGGGAAAAAGAGTGAGTGGTGCACTTAGGAGTCTGTGGAAACAAAGAACTTTGTCCTTGGAGGCAAAGAGGGGAATGTATGAGAGTATAGTTTTACCAACGCTCTTATATGGGTGTGAAGCGTGGGTGATGAATGTTGCAGCGAGGAGAAGGCTGGAGGCAGTGGAGATATCATGTCTGAGGGCAGTGTGTGGTGTGAATATAATGCAGAGAATTCGTAGTTTGGAAGTTAGGAGGAGGTGCGGGATTACCAAAACTGTTGTCCAGAGGGCTGAGGAAGGGTTGTTGAGGTGGTTCGGACATGTAGAGAGAATGGAGCGAAACAGAATGACTTCAAGAGTGTATCAGTCTGTAGTGGAAGGAAGGCGGGGTAGGGGTCGGCCTAGGAAGGGTTGGAGGGAGGGGGTAAAGGAGGTTTTGTGTGCGAGGGGCTTGGACTTCCAGCAGGCATGCGTGAGCGTGTTTGATAGGAGTGAATGGAGACAAATGGTTTTTAATACTTGACGTGCTGTTGGAGTGTGAGCAAAGTAACATTTATGAAGGGATTCAGGGAAACCGGCAGGCCGGACTTGAGTCCTGGAGATGGGAAGTACAGTGCCTGCACTCTGAAGGAGGGGTGTTAATGTTGCAGTTTAAAAACTGTAGTGTAAAGCACCCTTCTGGCAAGACAGTGATGGAGTGAATGATGGTGAAAGTTTTTCTTTTTCGGGCCACCCTGCCTTGGTGGGAATCGGCCGGTGTGATAATAAAAAATAATAACATATATATATATATATACATATATATATATATATATATATATATATATATATATATATATATATATATATATATATATATATATATATATATGTATATATATATCTATATATATCTATATATATAGTAGTAGGTTGGTAGAGAGCAACCACCCAGGGAGGGACTACCGTCCTGCCAAGTGAATGTGAAACAAAAGCCTGTAATTGTTTTATATGATGGTTGGATTGCTGGTGTCTTTTGTCTGTCTCATATATATGCAAGATTACAGGTATGTCTTGCTACTTCTACTTACACTTAGGTCACACTACACATACATGTACACATTTATTTATACACACTCATCTGAGTTTTCTTTGATTTTATCTTAATAGTTCTTGGTCTTATTACTTTTCCTTTTATATCTATGGGGAAGTGGAATAAGAATCTTTCCTCCGTAAGCCATGCGTGTTGTAAAAGTCAACTAAAATGCCGGGAACAATGGGCTAGTAACCTCTTTTCCTGTAAACATTACTAAAAAGAATAAGAAGAAGAAAATTGTCAAAGTGGGAAGTCTGAATGTGCGTGGATGTTGTGCAGATGATAAGAAAGAGATGATTGTGGATGTTATGAATGAGAAGAAACTGGATGTCCTGGCTTTAAGTGAAACAAAGCTGAAGGGGGTGGGAAAGTTTCAGTGGAGAGGAATAAATGGGATTAGGTCAGAGGTTTCAAATAGAGTTAGAGCTAAAGAAGGAGTAGCAATAATGTTGAAGGATAAGCTGTGGCAGGAAAAGAGGGACAATAAATGTATTAATTCAAGGATTATGAAGAGTAAAATAAAAATTGGATGTGAAAAGTGGGTTATAGTAAGCGTGTATGCACCTGGAGAAGAAAGAAGTGTAGAGGAGAGAGAGAGATTTTGGGAAATGTTGAGTGAATGCGTGGGGAGTTTTGAATCAAATGTGAGAGTAATGGTGGTTGGGGATTTCAATGCTAAAGTGGGTAAAAATGTTATGGAGGGAGTAGTAGGTAAATTTGGGGTGCCAGGGGTAAATGTAAATGGGGAGCCTTTAATTGAGCTATGTGTAGAAAGAGATTTGGTAATAAGTAATACATATTTTATGAAAAAGAGGATAAATAAATATACAAGGTATGATGTAGCACGTAATGAAAGTAGTTTGTTAGATTATGAATTGGTGGATAAAAGGTTGATGGGTAGGCTCCAGGATGTACATGTTTATAGAGGGGCAACTGTTATATCGGATCATTATTTAGTTGTAGCTACAGTTAGTGTAAGAGGTAGATGGGAAAAGAGGAAGGTGGCAACAACAAGAAAGAGGGAGGTGAAAGTGAATAAACTAAGGGAGGAGGAAGTTCGGGTGAGATATAAGCGACTATTGGCAGATAGGTGGGCTAGTGCAAAGATGAGTAGTGGGGGGGTTGAAGAGGGTTGGAATAGTTTTAAAAATGCAGTATTAGAATGTGGGGCAGACGTTTGTGGTTATAGGAGGGTGGAGGCAGGTGGAAAGAGGAGTGATTGGTGGAATGATGAAGTAAAGGGAGTGATAAAAGAGAAAAAGTTAGCTTATGAGAGGTTTTTACAAAGCAGAAGTGTTATAAGGAAAGCAGAGTATATGGACAGTAAAAGAAAGGTGAAGAAAGTGGTGAGAGAGTGCAAAAGGAGAGCAGATGATAGAGTGGGAGAGGCACTGTCAAGAAATTTTAATGAAAATAAGAAAAAAATTTGGAGAGAGTTAAACAAGTTAAGAAAGCCTAGGGAAAGTATGGATTTGTCAGTAAAAAATAGAGAAGGGGAGTTAGTAGATGGGGAGAGGGAGGTATTAGGTAGATGGCGAGAATATTTTGAGGAACTTTTAAATGTTGAGGAAGAAAGGGAGGTGGTAATTTCATGCACTGGTCAGGGAGGTATACCATCTTTTAGGAGTGAAGAAGAGCAGAATGTAAGTGTGGTGGAAGTACGTGAGGCATTACGTAGAATGAAAGGGGGTAAAGCAGCTGCAACTCATGGGATCATGGCAGAAATGTTAAAAGCAGGGGATGATATAGTGTTGGAGTGGTTGGTACTTTCGTTTAATAAATGTATGAAAGAGGAGAAGGTACCTAGGGATTGGCGGAGAGCATGTATAGTCCCTTTATATAAAGGAAAAGGGGACAAAAGAGATTGTATAAATTATAGAGGAATAAGTTTATTGAGTATACCAGGAAAAGTGTATGGTAGGGTTATAATTGAAAGAATTAGAGGTAAGACAGAACGTAGGATTGCGGATGAGCAAGGAGGTTTCAGAGTGGGTAGGGGACGTGTAGATCAAGTGTTTACATTGAAGCATATATGTGAACAGTATTTAGATAAAGGTAGGGAAGTTTTTATTGCATTTATGGATTTAAAAAAGGCATATGATAAGGGGAGCAATGTGGCAGATGTAGCAAGTATATAGAATACGTGGTAAGTTACTAAATGCTGTAAAGAGTTTTTATGAGGATAGTGAGGCTCAGGTTAGGGCGTGTAGAAGAGAGGGAGACTACTTCCCGGTAAAAGTAGGTCTTAGACAGGGATGTGTAATGTTACCATGGTTGTTTAATATATTTATAGAAGGGGTTGTAAAAGAAGTAAATGCTAGGGTGTTCGGGAGAGGGGTGGGTTTAAATTATGGGGAATCAAATCCAAAATGGGAATTAACACAGTTGCTTTTTGCTGATGATACTGTGCTTATGGGAGATTCTAAAGAAAAATTGCAAAGGTTAGTGGATGAGTTTGGGAATGTGTGTAAAGGTAGAAAGTTTAAAGTTAACATAGAAAAGAGTTAGGTGACGAGGGTATCAAATGATTTAGATAAAGAAAAATTGGATATCAAATCGGGGAGAAGGAGTATGGAAGAAGTAAATGTTTTCAGATACTTGGGAGTTGACGTGTCGGCGGATGGATTTATGAAGGATGAGGTTAATCGTAGAATTGACGAGGGAGAAAAGGTGAGTGGTGCATTGAGGTATATGTGGAGTCAAAAAACGTTATCTATGGAGGCAAAGAAGGGAATGTATGAAAGTATTGTAGTACCAACACTCTTATATGGGTGTGAAGCTTGGGTGGTAAATGCAGCAGCGAGGAGACGGTTGTAGGCAGTGGAGATGTCGTGTCTAAGGGCAATGTGTGGTGTAAATATTATGCAGAAAATTCGGAGAGAGGAAATTAGGAAAAGGTGTGGAGTTAATAAAAGTATTAGTCAGAGGGCAGAAGAAGGGTTGTTGAGGTGGTTTGGTTATTTAGAGAGAACGGATCAAAGTAGAATGACAGGGAAAGGATATAAATCTATAGGGGAAGGAAGGTGAGGTAGGGGTCGTTCTCGAAAGGGTTGGAGAGAGGGGGTAAAGGAGGTTTTGTGGGCAAGGGGCTTGGACTTCCAGCAAGCGTGCGTGAGCGTGTTAGATAGGAGTGAATGGAGACGAATGGTACTTGGGACCTGACGATCTGTTGGAGTGTGAGCAGGGTAATATTTAGTGAAGGGATTCAGGGAAACCGGTTATTTTCATGTAGTCGGACTTGAGTCCTGGAAATGGGAAGTACAATGCCTGCACTTTAAAGGAGGGGTTTGGGATATTGGCAGTTTGGAGGGATATGTTGTGTATCTTTATACGTATATGCTTCTAAACTGTTGTATTCTGAGCACCTCTGCAAAAACAGTGATTATGTGTGAGTGTGGTGAAAGTGTTGAATGATGATGAAAGCATTTTCTTTTTGGGGATTTTCTTTCTTTTTTGGGTCACCCTGCCTCGGTGGGAGACGGCCAACTTGATGAAAAAGAATATATATATATATATATATATATATATATATATATATATATATATATATATATATATATATATATATATATATATATATATATATATATATATATATATATATATATATATATATATTTATATACATATATATACATTCATACATATATGTATTTATATATATATACATGTATATTTATAAATATTTATATATATATATATATATATATATAGATATATATATATATATATATATATATATATATATATATATATATATATATATATGAGTTCTTGCTATTTGACCAGTTTTGCCTAATCGGCACGACATATACATATATATATATATATATATATATATATATATATATATATATATATATATATATATATATATATATATATATATATATATATATATATATATATATGTATATATATATACATATATATAAATATGTATATATATATATATATATATATATATATATATATATATATATATATATATATATATATATATATATATATATATATATATATATATACATATATATATATATATATATATATATATATATATATATATATATATATATATATATATATATATATATATATATATATATATATATATATATGTCGTGTCGAATATGTAAAACTGGCCAATTAGCTAGAACTCATTTAAAATTAAGTCCTTTCTAAAATTTTCTCTTATATGTTTAATGATATATTTTTTCCATTAATGATAATGTAAAAATTTATAATTTTGCACCAAAAGGAACTTAGAAAACTTACCTAACCTTATTATAACTAGAACAATTTATTTTAGCCTAACCCAACTAAATATATTTTAGATTTGTTTACAATAATTTAATACTAAACAAACACAGTGAAATATATATTTTTCGTTAGGTTCAGAATGATTTTGGCGAAATTATTGCATGCACAAATTTTCACTTGTCCTATATGACAAGATAAGCGTTGCTATTTAAGCCAAGATCGCAAGTTCTGCCTATTCGGCACGATATATATATATATATATATATATATATATATATATATATATATATATATATATATATATATATATATATATATATATATATATTTTCCATAGTTCCTTGATAATGTGAGTAGTCACGAAAGCGTTTGGAATTTCTCTATTCTTTCAGAGTGGTCGTTTTGCATATTCTGAAATCACCTGTTTACTGTGATCTTATTGCATATGAATATATATATATATATATATATATATATATATATATATATATATATATATATATATATATATATATATATACATATATATATATATATATATATACATTTATATACATATATATATATATATATATATATATATATATATATATATATATATATATATATATATATACATATATATATATATATATATATATATATATATATATATATATATATATATATATATATATATATATATATATATATATATATATATATATACATATATATATATAATTATATATATATTTATATATACTGTATGTATATACATATGTATATATATAAATAAATAAATAAATGAACATATATTAATATACATATATATATATATATATATATATATATATATATATATATATATATATATATATATATATATATATATATATATGTATATATATATATATATATATATATATATATATATATATATATATATATATATATATATATATATATATATATATATATATATATACATATATATATATATATATATATATATATATATATATATGACGTGCCGAATATGTAAAACTGGTCAATTAGCAAGAACTCATTTAAAATTAAGTCCTTTCTAAAATTTTCTCTTATACGTTTAAAGATATATTTTTTTCATTAATGTTAATGTAAAAAATTTTAATTTTGCTCCAAAAGAATCTTAGAAAACTTACCTAACCTTATTATAACAAGAACAATTTATTTTAGCCTAACGAAATTAAATATATTTTAGATTTGTTTACAATAATTTAATACTAAACAAACGTAGTGAAATATATTTTTCTCGTTAGGTTCAGAATAATTTTTGCGAAATTATTGCATACACAAATTTTCGCTTGTCCTATATGGCAAGATGAGAGTTGCTATTTAAGCCAAGATCTCAAGTTCCGCCTATTCGGCACGACATATATATATATATATATATATATATATATATATATATATATATATATATATATATATATATATATATATATATGCAAGGAATTCGCGAGAGCATGCGAAATATACACAAACACTGATCTCTGGCTGAAGGAGATTCGAACCTACGAACCTTAGGACAAGGTACGAAGTGCTTTATCAATCTACCCACACTGGACAATACCTTGGCGTGTAGCATGAGCTACACGTTTGATCCAAGGCAGCCAGCTTTCAGGGAGAAGGCTTACAGCTTTTCATCTCATCCCCTGCATGCATCAGCCTTACTAGAGATTTGAACAATGCAAGGAATTCGCGAGAGGATGCGAAATATACACAAACACTGATCTCTGGCTGAAGGAGACTCGAACCTACGAACCTTAGGACAAGGTACGCAATGCTTTACCAATCTACCCACACTGGACAATACCTTGGCGTGTAGCATGAGCTACACGTTTGATCCAAGGCAGCCAGCTTTCAGGGAGAAGGCTTACAGCTTTTCATCTCATCCCCTGCATGCATCAGCCTTACTACACAGAAACAACCCGTTATATTTGAAGATATGTATGCAGGTTTACCCTGAGCTAATTAGTGAGTGAGAATTAAGCCAACATAAAATTTATATAATACATAGAATAAAACATGATAGAACTCACTAAACACGTTTGTCTTCCCAAACAATTAAAAGGCAGAAATAAATAAGGACCCCAATAATATCGTCAGAATATTCTTATAATACTCTGATTCATTCTTCAACAACAATCGCAACAAATACAAAAAAACACTTATTCACATTCGTACTCAGTGGATTTATGAAATACAATTTATTCAGATATGGATAATGTGTGAAATATGTTATTGTCATCTTTCCTCTACTTTCTTATTTTTTTTAAATTATAC
>NC_091307.1:47883158-47918158 GCF_038502225.1 Cherax quadricarinatus
ACTTTCTTTTACTCTCCATATACTCTGCTCTTCTTATAACACTTCTGCTTTGTAAAAACCTGTCATAAGCTACCTTTTTCTCTTTTATCACACCCTTTATTTCATCATTCCACCAGTCACTCCTCTTTCCTCCTGGCCCCACCCTCCTATAACCACAAACTTCTGCCCCACATTCTAATACTGCATTTTTAATACTATTCCAACCCTCTTCAACCCCCCCACTACTCATCTTTGCACTAGCCCACCTATCTGTCAATAGTCGCTTATATCTCACCCGAACTTCCTCCTCCCTTAGTTTATACACTCTCACCTCCCTCTCTTTCTCTCTCTCTCTCTCTCTCTCTCTCTCTCTCTCTCTCTCTATATATATATATATATATATATATATATATATATATATATATATATATATATATATATATATATATACATATATATATATTTATATATATATATATATATATATATATATATATATATATATATATATATATATATATATATATATATATATATATATATATATATATATATATATATATATATTATATATATATATATATATATATATATATATATATATATATATATATATATATATATATATATATATATATATATATATATATTATTAACACATTGGCAGGTTCCCACCATGGCATGGTGACAGGACAAAGAAGAAACACTTTCATCGTCATTTACTCCTCAGTCCATCACTATCCTGCCAGAGTCACACTTAATCTTCAGTCATAAAACTGAAACATTAACACTCCTCCTTCAGACTGCAGGCCCTTTACCTTCCATATCCAGGATTCAAATCCGGCCAGACGATTTCCCTGAATCTCTTCATAAATGTTACTTTGCTCACACTCCAACAGTATGTCAAGTCATAAGAACCTCTGCGTCTACTTGCTCCTATATAACACGTTCATGCGCACTTGCTGAAAGTCCAAGCCCCTCACATACGAAACCTCCTGTACCCCGTCCATCCATTCATTCCTAGCACGATCCCTACCCCACCTTTCTTCCACTACAGTTTTATACACTCTGTCAGTCATTCTATTTCGTTCCATAATCTCTAAATGTCCGAACCACATCAGCAGCCCCTCCTCAGCCCTCTAGATATTAGTACATTTAGTAACCCTGCACCTCCTAACTTCCGAACTATAGATACCCTCCATTATATTCACATTGCACATTTCCCTCGGACACGACATCTCCACTGCCTCCAGCCTTCTTCTTGTTGCAAAATTCACCACCCATGCTTCTCACCCATATCTGAGTGTTGGTATAAGTATACTCTTATACATTCCCTTCTTTACTTCAATGGATAACGATCTTTGTCTCCAGATTCTTCAGGACACCACTCACCATTTTTCCCTCAACAATTCTATGATTCACCTCATCTTTCATAGACCCATCTGCTGACAAGTCCACTTCCAAATATCTGAATACATTCACTTCTTCCATACTCTCTTCCTACAGTCTAATATCCAATCTTTCATTACCTATTTTTTTTATTATCCACATCACCTTATACCTTCCTATAGCTACTTTTAATTTTCTTCTTAAATACACCCTTCCAAACTCGGTCACCAACCTTTACAATTTGTCTTCAGTGTCATCCTCAAAAAGTAATTGTGAAAGCTCCCACTTTGTGTTACATTATTCATCTTTTAATCACACGCCTCTTACCAATACCAGAGTATTCGATTCTCTTACAACTCCATCTATAAACGTATTGAACAACCATGGTGGCATCACACATCCTTGTCTAAGGTCTACTATTACTGGGAAGTAATTTCTCTGTCTCCTACAGATTCTAACCTGAGCCTCACTATCCTCGTAAAAACTATTCACTGCTTTCATTACTCTACCTCCTACCTCCTATTTCATACATTTGCAACATCTGCCACATTGCCCCTCTATCTACCCTATCATACGCCTTTTCCAAATCCATAAATGCAACAAGAATT
This sequence comes from Cherax quadricarinatus, assembly GCF_038502225.1. Taxonomy (NCBI): domain Eukaryota; kingdom Metazoa; phylum Arthropoda; class Malacostraca; order Decapoda; family Parastacidae; genus Cherax; species Cherax quadricarinatus. Next base: position 47,885,135 of record NC_091307.1, read on the forward strand.
TCAATACCTTTATCTAAACACTCTTTACCTATACGTTTTACTGTAGACATCTTTTGTTCATCTGCGATCTTGCTCTCCATCTTACCCTTAATTATTTCAATAATAATTCAAACGTACAATTTACCATGTATACTCTATAGTCTAATTCCTCAATAATTTTTACACACTCTTGTGTCCCCTTTCCCTCTATACAAAGGGATTATGCATGTTTTCTACCAGTCTCACGGGACCTTACCTTCTTATATGCATTTATTAAATAAAAACATCAGCCACTCCAAAACTACATCCGCACCTGCTTTAAACATTTCTATTTTCATCTCATCAGCCCCACCATCTTTACCCCCTTTTTTTCTACCTATCGCCTCACACACCTCCTTACACTTGCAACTGGTTTTTTTCCCTCCGACAAAATGTTATAATTCCCTGCTCACTGCACAAAATCAAAATATTCCTTCCATCTTCCCGATGCCTCCAACTCTTCATCTAATGATATGATACGATAACTTTTTCTTTCTTAATCTGCTCATTACACCAGTCACTCTTCTTCCCTCCCGCACCCACTTTCCTGTAACTGCAAACTTCTGCTGAACACTAACACAAACATTGTTAAATCCACCCTATAGCTCTTCAACCTCATTGTGTATACTCTCATCAAGGCATCCTTTTTGCAATGGTTGTTAATATCTTACGTCAGCTTCCTCCTCCATTAGTTTATAAACCTTCACCTCTCTTACTTGCTGATTCAATTCTCCTTGTATCTTATCTATCATTTACTGTCACTGAAGCTACAACTAAAGAATAATCTGAACATAGGTGTATTTGCGGCAGGGCGACAGCTGATCAATTCGGACTTCATGGTCTCGTGTGTCACACAGCAGAAGGGAAGTATGCGAGGCATGAGGAGGTCAATGACATCATAAAGAGAAGCCTCGCCACGGCCCGTTGCCCAAGTGCAGAAGTCTGACGGAAGTCAAAAGCGTCCTGATGGAGCCACTATGCCACTATGTCCCAGCAGATTGCCTGGGACTACACCTGGCACCTGACTACACATTGGCAGACACCTACTTGCCATACTCTATAGTGGAAGGGGATGGAGCTGCCAGCCACAGAGAGACCCAGAAGATCCGCAAATATGACGACCTTCCCCCTTGCTATCACTTCATCCCAATAGGATCGGAGACCCTTGGAGCATGGGGCAAGTGTGCTCTAAAGTTCCTCAAAGAGGTGGGTGAAAAGCTCATCATAGAACCAAAGACAACAGGGCGACCAGCTTCCTCTTTCAGAGACTCAGTGTTGCGATCCAGAGAGGAAATTCCTGCAGCATTCTGGGCACGCGGCCCACCGCCGGGGAGCTGGACGAAGTATTCGAGATGTAGCTCAGAGTTACTTATGTTGTTTTACTTTCTACTGTATTTTTGTGAATGCTTTGTTAATGAATTTTGTCTTTAAATAAAATATAAATTAAATATAGGGGGTGGTAGGAGAAAATTCTCAAACAGCTTCAGGGAGAACCTTGAGTTTTCCCTGAAGCAAGTTTATTCTTTTCTCTGAGGATGAGGGTCCCCAGGACAGTTCTAGAGGTGGTACCTCCCTATATTTTATTTAAAAAATTATATATATATATATATATATACTATATATATATATATATATATATATATATATATATATATATATATATATATATATGTACATATATATATATATATATATATATATATATATATATATATATATATATATATATATATATATATATATATATATATATATATATATATATATATATATATATATATATATATATATATATATATATATATATATATATATATATATAATTTGCACTACATCTTGCTTCAGCACTTTTATGTCAGCTTCTGGGTTCTGTATCTGGGCTTCTGGAGCTTCAGCTCTCAGCTCCCACTTGATCTTCTCCATTTCCGTCTCCCTCTCTGTTTTTGTGGTAAGCTCGCCTATCTTACATTTTCACTCTAACTTCATCCTTCTCCATAACACTTCCATGAATATCAAAATGACATACAATACCAACTTTGATATTCACTCTGTCAGACACTGCAACACAGTGGCATCTTGGTACAGAAGAGAAAACACCTTGGACAACTTTTTCAAGAGAGAATGGTTGGATCTGAGAGGGACCTGACCTCTCAGTGATTACATTATTTCTTCTACTACTCTACACCTCTCCTGCCGACAGTATATAAGTCTCTACACTGTCGCTTGTTCATCACATTGTTTCAGACTATGAAACAGAATTCTTCTCCAGGCTGAGGGACTAACAACCTCAAATCTACATCTTCAAGGGTGATGGACTGAATATATCGTCTTCACATCTCTACTGCTCCTGCTAACTTTCTGTACTCGACTGAAGTAGCCTACTGTATAGGCGATATGTTTCGGAATAAAGATGCCTAAATGTTGCCTATGTGTCTAACTTCCAGGCCCGTCTAACTCTGTTCCCCTGGTCATCAAGTTTCCCTCTGGGCTCACGTTTTTTATTATTAGTGAGCTAGTTTTCGTAGTGTGTGTGTTCGTGTGTGTATTGAGCGTGTGTGGGAGAGGGAGAGAGAGAGAGAGAGAGGGGAGAATGAGAGAGAGGGGAGAGAGATGGGAGAGGGGAGAGAAAGGGGAGTGGGAGAGAGAGAGAGAGAGAGAGAGAGAGAGAGAGTATGCTCCACTTTCTTGGTTTGCCTGCCCTCCTCTCATCTGCGACTGCTTGACAGAGTAGAGAACAGAGCAAGACGTCTCATCTCTCGCCTGGACCCATCCTGGATAGATCTGGCATTTCAGCAGAGCCTTCAACATAGGAGGGATGTGGGTGGCCTTACTGTTATGTACAAGGCCAACATTGTCAAAGTGCCACACTCTGATCCACTTCGAGGACAGCGTGAAACAAGCTTTTATGCCACAAGACGGGCAGAAAGCAGCAACTTCACTATGGCTGTACCCTTCTCCAGAACATCACTCCATCTGAGATCATATATACCCAGGATGACTCGAGTCTGGAACACATTCGTACAGCATAATGATGTCAACGAGATAAAGTCAGTTGATGAAATGAAAATGCTGGCCAACAGATGGCTCCAACTTCATCCTGTTCCCTACTTATATGTCTCATAACAATAAAAATGCTTTCAAATGAGCTGATGTAGGTAACAGCTCTTAGCTTGCCAATAAAGTTAGGAATCCTTAACCTGTAAATAGCTTGTCAATAAAGCTAGGGATCCTTAACCTTGTCAAACCCTGTGTATAGAGAGAGAGAGAGAGTGAGAGAGAGAGAGAGAGAGAGAGAGAGAGAGAGAGAGAGAGAGAGAGAGAGAGAGAGAGAGAGAGAGAGAGAGAGAGAGAGAGAGAGAGAGTGCTTTACTACACGGTGATGTTGACAACCATATGAACGCTTTCACTAGACACATCCTTAATCTACAACAAAAACACATCCCTCACCGGCAGTATGTGACGAGACCTACGAATCAGCCTTGGATTATGTTGAAGAGAGGCTGCTACTGCTAAGTACAGGACATCCTGCTACCTGTAACAAGAAGCTGCACAGGCAAGCCTATAGGCATATGGGTGAAGTCCAAAAGTGGGCTATCTCTGAATGGGAGGTAGACACAAAAAGAAAGCGGGCATCAGGTAGAGTGGGTTCTAAAACCTGGTGGTCTTTGGTCAAAGACAGACAAGGTTATCTGCATCATGAACTTACTCTACCCCTAAAATCGACAGGATGGGGCCACCTGTACTAGTATTCAGGAGAAAGCTGACCTCTTTGCCGAACACTTTGATGCCAAAATGCTAGTTCCTGATCCAGGAAGGGACCCTCCTTGGCTGCAATAACTGTGTCTAAGGTGTCAGTGATGGTAAAGCAGGAGAAGGTGCATTTTCTTTTTAAATCGCTTGACCAAGAAAAGGCTGTGGGCCCAAACAAGTTGAGCCGAATATTGCTGAGTAGATGTGCAGATCAGCTAGCAACACTTCAAACTAGCAGGTTTCAGCACTGCCTAGTACAGTGTAAATGGCATTCTCTCTGGAAAGAGGCAAATGTAGTCCCTGTTCACAAAAAGAAGAGCAAAGCAGAAATCAGTAACTACAGACAAGTTTTACTCGTGTTAGTCACTCGCAAGATCCTTGAGACATTAATCTCACTGAAAATGAGTTTTTCGACTATCACTCACGACTTTGTGACCATCAATATAGATTCAGAAAAAGTTAGTTTGCTGCTGATCTGTTGTTAAACTTCTCCACTAAGTGACACCAGTCAGGGGTCAGCTGTGTATTAGCAATGGACATTGCTGGTGCTTTCGACCAAGTATGGCAGCAGGGACACTTGGCAAAACTGCAACCACTGGAAATTGCAGGCTCTACACTCTGTCTCCTCAAGCCATCCTATAAGGGCAGCTGTTCCACATGGAAGTGCGCTTGGGCCATTGTTATGGAATGTCTACTTCAATGACCTTCCTCATGTCATCCCAGAATCCCATGCATATGCAGAGAGGAAAAAACCAAATGCACTAGGAAAAGGAAGAGGTATAGAAGGCAAAGGATAGAGGAGAACAAGGAGAGTAGTCGAAGTGCAGGTACTGAATATGTACAGGCAAGGAGGGAGGCCCAACAGCAATACGAAAATGACATAGCAGCGAAAGCCAAGTCTGAATTGAAGCTGTTGTACAATCAAATCAGGAAGAAAACAACACTCAAGGACCAGGTAAGCAGGCTGAGAAAGGAAGGAGGGGAGTTTATAAGAGACGACCTTGAGTTTTACGAGGAGCTCAACATGAGAGGCAAAGAAATATTAAGAGTGGAGACAGAATTCCAGAAGGACGGAGAGGTGGGATACCCCAACAATTTCTGGACAGGATACATACAACTGAGGAGGAGGTAAAAAGGCTGCTACGTGAACTAAATATCTCAAAGGTGATGGGACCGAGAAACATCTCTCTATGGGTCCTGAGAGAGGGAGCACAGGCGCTCTGTGTACCACTAATAACAATCTTCAACACTTCTCTTGAAACTGGGCGACTAGCCGAGGTATGGAGGACAGCAAATGAAGTCCCAATTTTTAAGAATGGTGACCAGTGCCATTTATTGCATGAAAAATCATGGAGAAGATTATCAGCGACAACCAGCATGGATTCAGAGACGGGAAATGCCTTTCACATACCTGCTAGAATTCTAAGACAAGGTGATATCAGTAAGAAGAGAGAGATGGGTTGGTAGATTGCTTTCTTGGACTGTAAGAAGCTTTTGACACAGTTCCACACAAGAGACTAGTGGAAAAGCTTAAGCACCAAGCAGGTATAATAGGGAAGGTGTTGCAATGGATCAAAGAATAAATGTTGGGAAGGCAGCAGCGAGTCATGGTACTTGATGAGGTGTCAGACTGGGCGCCTATGACGAACGGAATTCCACAAGGGTCAGTGCTAGGACCGGTGTTATTCCTGGTATGTGTGAATGACATGAAGAAAGGAATAAAATCAGAAGAGTCTTCATTTGCAGACATTGCGAAGCTATTGAGGAGAATTCAGTCGGAGGAGGATAAGGCAGAACTACAGAGGGATCTGGAGAGGCTGTAGGCCTGGCCTAGCAACTGCCTCCTGGAGTTCAACCCCCAATAAGTGAAACGTCATGAAGATCTGAGAAGGACAAAGATGACTGCAGACAAAGTAGAGTCTAGTGGGGCCAAAGAATATAAACGTCACTCAAGGAAATGGATCTTAGAGTCTGTATAATACCGAGCACAGCTCCTGAGGTGTACATTAACCAAATAGCTGTTGAAGCATATGGGTAGCTAGCGAACCTAAGAATAGCATTCCGACATTTCAGGAGTCGTTCCCGACCCTGTACACCGTGTACGTCAGGAACAAATTGAAGTATGCAGCTCCAGTTTGGAGCCCTCACCTTGCCAATCGCGTCAGGAAACTAGAAAAAATGCAGAGGTTTGCAACAAGATTAGTCCCAGAGCTAAAGGGCATGTCCTACGAGAAGAGGTTAAGGGAAGTCGACCTGACGACTCTGGTGGACTAGAGGGACATGTAACATATTGAGAGGAATCAAAAAGGTAGACAGAGACAGGATGTTCCAGAGATGGGACACTGCAACAAGGAGTCACAATTGGAAGATGAAAACTCAGTTGAGTCACAGGGATGTTAGGAAGTATTTCTGCAGCCATAGAGTTGTCAGGAAGTGGAATAGTCTGGAAAGTGAGGTTGTAGAGGCAGGTACAATACACAGCTTTAAAAAGAGGTTGATGAAATTCATGTAGTGACCAGTAAAGAGGCAACGGCCAGGAGGTATGACTTGACCCATGCAAATACAATTACGTGAGTACAATTAGGTGAGTAGACACACACACACACACAGACACACACCTTGTCCTTTCAAGAAAGGTTGAGGGAAATCGGCCTGACGACACTGGAGGACAGGAGGGTCAGGGGAGACATGATAGCGACATATAAAATACTGCGCGGAACAGACAAGGTGGACAAAGACGAGATGTTCCAGAGAAGGGACACAGACACAAGTGATCACAATTGGAAGTTGAAGACTCAGATGAATCAAAGGGATGTTAGGAAGTATTTCTTCAGTCATAGAGTTGTCAGGCAGTGGAATAGCCTAGAAAGTGACGTAGTGGAGGCAGGAACCATACATAGTTTTAAGGCGAGGTATGATAAAGCTCATGGGGCAGTGTGAGAGAGGACCTAGTAGCAATCAGCGAAGAGGCGGGGCCAGGAGCTATGACTCGACCCCTGCAACTACAAATAGGTGAGTACAAATAGGTGAGTACTCACACACACACATACACACACACACACACACAGACACACACACACACACACACACACACACACACACACACACACACACACACACACACACACACACACACACACACACACACACACACACACACACACACACACACACACAGGTCAGCGTGGGTAGGAAGGTGTGTCTATTAGACTAGTGCCACTAGAGAGGAGAATAAATAGAAAATGTTACATTCTACTAGGAAAGAACTGTCTAATAAATACCAGTTAGAATACAAGAACTTGAGCATGGTGCGTACGTACAACATGTGTTGTGCGTACACACGAACAACACATGTACATATGAACGGTTGCCACAGCTGTTAATGCTTATCCCTCACACTTATATTCTAACCACCTTCTGCCAGACATACTCCCCCACGCCATCCCACACTCCTCCCTCTCACTCTCACACTCTTCCTCTCTCTCTCTCTCTCTCTCTCTCTCTCTCTCTCTCTCTCTCTCTCTCTCTCTCTCTCTCTCTCTCTCTCTCTCTCTCTCTCTCTCTCTCTCTCTCTCTCTATCTCTTTTTTTTACACAGGGTTTGACAACGTTAAGGATCCCTAGTTTTATTGACAGCTATTTACAGGTTAAGGATTCCTAACTTTATTGGCAAGCTAAGAGCTGTCATCTCTCTCTCTCTCTCTCTCTCTCTCTCTCTCTCTCTCTCTCTCTCTCTCTCTCTCTCTCTCTCTCTCTCTCTCTCTCTCTCTCTCTCTCTCTCTCTCTCTCTCTCTCTCTCTCTCTCTCTCTCTCTCTCTCTCTCTCTCTCTCTCTCTCTCTCTCTCTCTCTCTCTCTCTCTCTCTCTCTCTCTCTCTCTCTCTCTCTCTCTCTCTCTTTTACACAGGGTTTGACAAGTTTAGGTTATGGATCCCTAGCTTTATTGACAAGCTATTTACTGGTTAAGGATTCATAACTTTATTGACAAGCTAAGAGCTGTTACCTACATCAGCTCATTTGAAAGCATTTTTATTGTTATGAAGCATACAAGTAGGGAACAGGATGAAGTTGGAGCCGTCTGTTGGCCAGCATTTTCATTTGATCAACTGACTTTATCTCGTTGGCATCATAATGCTGTACGAATGTGTTCCATACTCGAGTCATCCTGGGTATGTATGATCTCAGATGAAGTAATGTTCTGGAGAAGGGTACAGCCAGAGTGAAGTTGCTGCTTTCTGCCCGTCTTGAGATATAGAAGCATGCTTCTCGCTTTCCTCGAAGTGGAGCCAAGTGTGGTACTTTGACAATGTTGGCCTTGTACATAACAACAAGACCGTCCACATCCCTCCTGTGTTGAAGGCTCTGCTGAAATGCCAGATCTATTCAGGATGCGCCCAGGTAAGAAATAACGCGTCATGCTCTGTTCTCTATTCTGTCAAGCAGTCGCAAATAAGATAGGGGGCAGCCAAACCAAGGAAATGGAGCATTCTCAAAGTGTGAGACTTGTGCCTCATACAGAGTCTTGCAACCTCTACTGTTGAGCAAATGCGAGATACGTGTACAAATTTACTGGATGCCTTGTTTGCAAGATTTACAGTGTGGTTCTTCATGGTCAGTTTGGAGTCAAATTTCACCCCAAGGATATCAACTTCTTCCCTGGGTACCAACACTCTCCCATTCATACTTACTACTGCTCCGGCATTACCACCATGGTGCTTAGAGACATATAGGGAAGGGAACCGGTGATGGCTTGTCTGAGAATGAAGCATAGCTAGAAAGGTTCAAGAAGACAAAGGAACCACAGTGGGAAAAAGGGCTAAAGCAGTTTTGCAGCACACTGGTGGAGAAGATTTCTACAGAGAACAAGAAGTGAGAGTTGTGAGTTGCAGAGCCTGATGGAAGAACAGGAAGTGTTCAAGCAGAATATATAGGCGAAGAATGATGGGAGCAAGGTGACGGTTACAGGAACATCAGCTGGAAGGAGTCTGAAGGTTGGAAAGGAGGATAATAAATTATATGAGGCCACCAGGATGTCTGGAAGATAAGAAAAACAACCAAATATTCATAAATTAGACCCAGACATATTGAGGGGAAAAATGGGATGATGGGAGGAAGAAGTTGCTTAATATTCAAGAGCTTCATGAAACAGAAGGAAGAACCTAGAATGAAAGAAGACAGGGGAAGGTAAAAGAGGTTGTAGTTGCAGGGTTCGATTCACAGCTCCTGGCCCAGCTGGTCACCACTAGGTCCACTCTCTCCCTGCTTGAAGAGTTTTATCTCACCTATTTTTAAAGGTGTGTATGGATCCTGCTCTTCTACTTCATTCTCCCGACTGTTCGACTTCCTGATTACTCTGAGGCTGATGATAAACTTAATAAGAGAAACAATGACTCATTTGTGTTTATAACTTCCGATTGTTTGCTTGACCCATCTTTGAAACATTCTGGCTCAATCCAACTTTTTAAATCCTCACAGTATTCTATACGTCCTTTTCATGTTTTCCCTATCCCCTGTGTCCTCCAGTGTAGTAATGGTGAGTTACTTTAACCTCTCATCGTCGGACGTACTCATTAGCTCCAGAACTAGTCTATTAGCAAACGTTTCCACTTTCTCTAATATTTTGAAGTGTTTGTTTAGGTGTGGGTTCTATACTGGTGTTGTATGCTCCAATATGGGCATGACGTATACGATGTGCAGTGTTGTAAATGACTCCTTACTGAGGTGTTGAAAAGGTATTTTTATGTTTGCCAGGCGCCAATAAGTTGTTGCAGTTATTTGGTTGATGGGAGCCTTCGGTGATGTGCTCGGTATCAGGCTGACCCCAAGATCCTTTTCCTTGAGTGAGTTTTACAGCCTTTGATCCCTTAGGCTGTACTCCGACTGCCCTTTCCTTTGTCCTTTCCCATACTTCATGACTTTGCACTTGGTGGGGTTAAACTCAAGGAGCCACTTTCATACATGGCTTGCAGAATGTCCTGATCCCTTGTAGACTTACCTAATCTTCTATCAGTTCATTAACATATTCAAGGAACAACACCTAACCTTGTACTCTCCCTTGTGGAACACCAGAGTGACCCTTCTAGAACCTCATTCAACATATGCGCCCACTTTGACACTCTGTCACGTACCATTGCACGTTGTTTCCTTCCTGTCAGGCATTCCCTGATTCATTGCTTTCCTGCCCCCTCCTCTAGCTCATCAAGTCATTATTTTCCTGAGTCCTTTGCTTTCCATACAAATATTTTCCGTGCTCTAGCACACTTGGCTTTAATGTCTCTGCACCTCAGAGTAAACACTTAGAACACCAGAGTGAGCTCACTCTGGTGTTCTCAATGTTTCTGTTGCCCTTGCAAAGAGCCTGTCCTCTGCCTTCCTGCACTTTGGGGTCGCCTGTTAAATCATTTCATTTACTGTCTTACCCACTAGCAATATTTCCCAACGGACCTCATGCATAAATTGCCTCATACTTCTGTAGTCCCTTTTATTGACATTTGGCTTCTCCCTTCCTTATCGTGCTGCTTCGCTCTCCATTGTTAACTCTTTGTATTCAAACCCCAGAGCCACATGATCGCTAGTGCTGAGAGGGCCTTTAATATGTGATAGCCCTTATGTCTGAACCATTGAAGGTGTAGCCTTACTGTTTCATCCTGTCATGTTCCTCATGAAGTTTTCCATCACTATCAGCATAATCGTAGTCCTCCATGTTTCTGGTCCCATATGTGGCTACAGATTTTCCCAATTAATCTCTTTGATCTAGAATTCTCCAATGACGAAAAAATTTGCCCTCTCCGTGGTGGCCCTTCTGACCACTTCATATAATGTGGCCACCATCGCACTGTTGCTTTCATTGTACTCTTCTCTTGGTTTCCTGCTGTTTACTAGTGGGTTGTACATCATTGTTATCATCGCTTTTGGACTTCCATTCTAATCATCCTAATATGCAGCCATCTGATGCACCTCTGCATAGTGTCCATCCCCTCGAACCTCCACTGATTTTTGAGGAGTAGCGCAATTCCTCCTTTTCCTCTGTTTTCCTAGTGTTTCCTCAGGATCTGATATCCAGTTGAGAAGACTGTGCCTGGAAGTCGGGAAGAATCCTTGGCGTAATATCAAGAAGTATAAATTATAGAAGTTTTCAGGTTGTTCTTCAACTCTATATATCCTTGGTTAGGCCTCATTTAGACTATGCTGCTCAGTTCTGGTCACCGTATTACAGAATGGATATAGATGCTCTGGAAAACGTACAGAGGAGGATGACAAAGATGATCCCATGTATCAGAAATCTTCCCTACGAGGATAGACTGAGGGCCCTGAATCTGCACTCTCTCGAAAGGCGTAGAATTACAGGGGATATCATTGAAGTGTATAAATGGAAAACTGGATTTAATAAAGGGGATATAAATAGCATGCTAAAAATATCTAATATAGACAGGACTCGCAGCAATGGCTTTAAATTGGAAAAATTCAGATTCAGGAAGGATATAGGAAAGCACTGGTTTGGTAATAGAGTTGATAAATTAGACACATGTGCAACTCTTGGGTATCTTTATTGAGGAAACGTTTCGCCACACAGTGGCTTCATCAGTCCGTACGTAGGAGAAACTTGTAGAACAGGAGGAGAATGAGGTAATCAGTCCCTCAACCTTGAGTCGATGTGTTCAGTCCATCAATCTTGAGCAGAATACGGCATATCAGCGGAGAAGCAGCTTATAAACCGTATGGCAGGAGAGGTGCAGCAGTCATAGGTCGTGTCACATTTGTTCAATGTGGAAGTAGGTCGTGCCCAAGAATTAGGCAAGCGAAGAATTCCTAAGTATTAAGATCCCAAGAAGTTGCAGTGTCTGACAGATTTGTAGATGAATGGTTCAGAGAACCGACATGTTGATAAATTAGACACATGTGCAACATGGGATCTTAATACTTAGGAATTCTTCGCTTGCCTAATTCTTGGGCACGACCTACTTCCACATTGAACAAATGTGACACGACCTATGACTGCTGCACCTCTCCTGCCATACGGTTTATAAGCTGCTTCTCCGCTGATATGCCGTATTCTACTCAAGATTGATGGACTGAACACATCGACTCAAGGTTGAGGGACTGATTACCTCATTCTCCTCCTGTTCTTCAAGTTTCTCCTACGTACTGACTGATGAAGCCACTGTGTGGCGAAACGTTTCCTCAATAAAGATACCCAAGAGTTGCACATGTGTCTAATTTATCAACATGTCGGTTCTCTGAACCATTCATCTGGTAATAGAGTTGTAGATGAGTGGAACAAACTCCCGAGTACCGTCATAGCCGCTAAGACGTTGTGTATTCCTAAAAATAGGTTGGATAAATACATGAGTGGGTGTGTGTGGGTGTGAGTTGGACCTGACTAGCTTGTGCTACTAGGTCGGGTGCACTGCTCCTCCATTAAGTGACGTGACTGACCTCACTAGGTCAAGGCATTTGCTTAAGCCGATGGGAGAATTGGAGCTGTCTCACATAGGCCAGTAGGCCTATTGCAGTGTTCCTTCTTCCTTATGTTCTTAATGATGTCCACAGATGCCTCAGTGATTATTCTCTGCCACTAATTACTCTTAAGCAAATACCCCACTCACAGGAGAGAGGAACCTATATATACCGGCTCAGTCTCGCTTATCTGCAATCAAATCTCTGTCCCAGATTTTCGCTTGGCCGACTTCATGGAACTGAAAAATTACCTGGCTGGGCTAAATTGGGATGTCCTGACTATGGATCAGGTAGGTGATCTTGGTTGCCAATATGACGTTTTTCAGAGCATATTTCTAGCTGCCCAGACAACTTTTGTTCCGAGTAGGGAAATTAGATCTAACAAAAATGATCCCAAATGGATGAACAATACATTAAAACATCTCATTGGTCAAAAGAGAGGCATATAGAGGCGTATCAAAAGAGGGGATGGGCAGTTAAGAAATCAATATATTCCATTAAAGAGAGAAATAAAGAAAAGAATAAGAAAAGAAAAAAGGGATTATGAGGCTAAGGTCGCAAGGGATTCAAAGACTAACCCAAAAGGGTTCTTTCAGGTATACAGAAGTAAGATTAGGGAAAAGATTGGCCCACTTAAGAGTAACTCTGGTCAGATCACTGACAGTGATAAGGATATACGTGAAATTCTCAATACCTACTTCCTCTCAGTTTTCACCCAGGAAAATACTAGTGATATTCCTGAAATAATAGATTATGTAGAACAGGATGATAATAAACTATGAACGATTGCGGTAACTAGTGACATGGTCCTCAGAGAAATAGAGAAACTAAAACCTAACAAATTCCCAGGTCCTGATGAACTTTTTGCAAGGGTGTTAAAGGAATGTAAAGAGGAACTTAGCATACCTTTGGCAAACATTTTAAACTTATCACTACAAACTGGCACAGTGCCTGATAAGTGGAAAATGGCAAATGTAATACGTGGTGACAGTGTATTTAGCTCTGTGAAGACCTGTTTGTGTGCTCTCCGTGAATCTGAACCAGGATGCCCTCTCTTGAGCAGCTTTACCAGCAGCTGAGAGAAGAGCTCAGAGTTGCTAAGCTGGAGATACGGCGATTAACGGAGGAGAACAAGAGGATTCGTAGTAATCCTCCTGTTGTGAGTCCCCAGGTTAAGAGGGGAGCTTGGTCAGTGGCCGGGCAACATGGAACCAAGCTGAATATCAAGAAAACGGTTGGAGAGGCAGAAACAACGAGAAACCAGAAGACTACCGTGGAAACTTCCAACTCATTCTCGGTGCTACCTGACGAATGTGAGTGTTCTACTGGGAATGCCACAACGAGCACCAAGGAAGCATTGGCAGACGTGAGTGAGACATCCCTAGAAACCCCAACGAAGACCATCAAGAACGTCTTAACGAATTCTACAAGTGGTGTAATGCTACCTGGCGAATGTGAGTCGACTACTCGGAGCATCACGACGGACGACGCCAAGGAAGGTAAAAACGTTGTTGTTGGGGATATCCAGATTAGGTACATGGATAGGGCATTCTGCTTGAAGGATAGGAGTAGGAGGCAGAGAGTGTGTTTTCCTGGGGCTGGGATGAAGGATATTGTTAGCCGTCTGGATGACATCATGAGAGGTAATGGGAACAATCCTATTATCTGTCTCAGTGCTGGAGGCAACGATGTTGGCAGACGTAGGAATGAGGACCTGATTGGCAGGTATAGGTCAGCAATAGAGATAATTAGGAGGAAGGGTGGGAAACCTGTCGTATGTGGCATTTTGCCAAGGAGAGGAGTTGGAAATGAATGGTTGTCCAGAGCAATTGGTGTCAATTGCTGGCTGGACAAATACTGTAAGGAAAATGCGGTAACATTCATTGACAACTGGGACCTCTTCTATGGCAGAAATGACATGTATGCCAGAAACAGGGTTCATTTATCTAGGTGTGGGGGGGGAGCACTGGCAAACGCAGTGGAGGGAGCTGTTAGGTCTTTAAACTAGGAATAGTTAGTGGTATGGGTTTTTGTGGGAAAACTGTGAAGTCGCAGGGTAGTAATATGAGTACTAGGAGAACTAGTAATAGGCAAAATGAGGTGGATATTGGAAAGCCAGTGGCACTAATTGACAAGGACAGTAATAGGTTTAGTGGAATAACAGAAAGGAGGAGGAAGGGTAAAGAGAGAGGAGGGTCTTTAAATATTTATTACACAAATAGTCGCAGTGCTAGGAATAAGATGGACGAGTTGAGAATAGTTGCTAGTGCAGGTAACATAGATGTATTTGCCATTACTGAGACGTGGTTTAATTCAAAAAGTCGGGACATGCCTGCAGAATGTCACATCCAGTGTTTTAAATTGTTCCAAGTAGATAGAAGTGTCGGAAAGGGGGGTGGGGTGGCATTGTATGTAAGAGATCGCTTGAACTGTTGCATAAAAACGGGTAATAAGTCTGAAGTAACACATACAGAGTCTGGATAGAATTTTCAGAGGGGCATGAAAAATTAATTTTAGGTGTGATATACCGTCCCCCAAATTTAGATATGGACCAGGGGAGACTACTGTGGGAGGAAATTGTTAGGGCCACAAGGCACGATCATGTAGTAATTCTAGGAGACTTTAACTTTAGTCATATTGATTGGAATTTCTTGACTGGGAATTTAGAATCATACGACTTCTTAGAAGTAGTTCAGGATTGTTTTTTGAAGCAGTTTGTGACAGAACCTACAAGGGGTAATAACCTGCTTGACTTAGTTCTGGCAAACAACGAATTCCTTGTTAATAATTTTGAAGTTTCAGAGGAACTGGGTGCTAGCGACCACAAATCAATTACATTTAGCATTGAATGGAAGTATGATAGTAGGGATAACTCAGTAACAGGCCCAGATTTTCGCTTAGCAGATTACGATGGGCTTAGAGAACACTTATCATCTGTTGACTGGGGTAACGAAGAGAGCTATCAATATGACAGTTTTCTGAACACAATACATGCTGCTCAAAGAACGTTCATCCCTTATAAAGAAATTAGATCAAATAGAAATGACCCAAAATGGATGAATAATAGGCTGAAATATCTACTAGGGCATAAGAAAGGAATTTATAGGCGTATCAAAAGAGGCGAGGGTCATCGTATGAATCAGTATATTGACATTAAGAGGGACATTAAAAAGGGGATTAGAAAAGCTAAAAGGGACTATGAAATTAAAGTTGCTAGGGATTCTAAAACTAACCCAAAAAGTTTTTTCCAGGTCTATAGAACAAAAGTCAGAGATAAGATAGGTCCCCTTAAAAATAACTATGGGCATCTTACTGACAAAGAGAATGAAATGTGCTCGATTTTAAATAATTATTTTCTCTCGGTTTTTACACAGGAAGACACTAATAATATTCCGGTAATTAATTTTTATAGTGGGCCAGAAGAAGATAAATTATGTAACATCACAGTCACTAGTGAAATGGTTGTGAAGCAGATAGACCGACTGAAGCAAAATAAGTCACCGGGTCCTGATGAGGTTTTTTCAAGGGTTCTTAAGGAATGCAAAATGGAAGTCTGTGAACCATTAACTAATATTTTTAATTTATCTCTTCAAACAGGTGTAGTGTCTGATATGTGGAAGATGGCTAATGTAATTCCTATTTTTAAAACAGGGGACAAGTCGTTACCGTCAAATTACCGCCCAATAAGCCTGACCTCAATTGTAGGCAAATTACTAGAGTCAGTTATAGCTGAGATTATAAGAAGCCATCTCGATAAGCATAGCTTGATTAATGATACTCAGCATGGATTCACAAGAGGCCGGTCTTGTCTAACTAATTTATTAACTTTCTTCAGTAAAGCTTTTGAGGCTGTTGACCACGATAAAGAATTTGATATTATTTACTTAGATTTTAGTAAGGCATTTGATAGAGTTCCGCACCAAAGACTGTTGAAGAAAGTAGCAGCTCATGGCATTGGGGGAAGGGTGCTCTCGTGGATCAAATCATGGCTCACAGACAGGAAGCAGAGAGTGTCCATAAATGGGGTTAAATCCGAGTGGGGATCAGTAACAAGTGGCGTTCCACAGGGATCAGTCTTGGGCCCGTTGTTGTTTATAATATATATCAATGATCTTGATGAAGGAATTACTAGTGATATGAGCAAATTCGCCGATGACACGAAGATAGGTAGGATAATTGATTCAAACGTAGATGTTAGGGAACTTCAGGAGGATTTAGACAAACTCTACTCTTGGTCAGAAAAGTGGCAGATGCTGTTCAATGTAGATAAATGCAAGGTTCTGAAGCTCGGGAGTGTCCATAACCCTAGCACTTATAAGTTAAATAATGTAGAACTTAGCCATACAGATTGCGAAAAGGACTTGGGGGTTATGGTAAGCAGCAACCTTAAACCAAGACAGCAATGCCTAAGCTTACGTAATAAGGCAAATAGATTACTGGGATTTATATCAAGAAGTGTAAGCAACAGAAATCCAGAGGTCATAGTGCAGCTTTATACATCATTAGTAAGGCCTCACCTAGATTATGCAGCTCAATTCTGGTCTCCATATTACAGAATGGACATAAATTCGTTAGAAAACATTCAGCGTAGGATGACTAAATTAATACATAGCATTAGAAATCTTCCTTATGATGAAAGATTGAAGACTCTTAAGTTACATTCACTTGTTAGACGAAGAATGAGGGGAGACCTGATCGAAGTGTATAAGTGGAAGACAGGTATTAATAAAGGGGATATTAACAAGGTCTTGAGGATATCTCTCCAAGAGAGAACCCGCAGTAATGGATTTAAATTAGATAAGTTTAGATTTAGAAAGGACATAGGAAAGTATTGGTTTGGAAATAGGGTAGTTGATGAGTGGAACAGTCTACCTAGTTGGGTTATTGAGGCTGGGACTTTGGGGAGTTTCAAATTTAGGTTGGATAAGTACATGAGTGGGAGGGGTTGGATTTGAGTGGGATTGCACATCAGAGCTTATTTCATGGGTAGCATTGATAATTGGGTTGGTCAAATGTTTGTTAGTGGGATGAATTGTAAAGGACCTGCCTAGTATGGGCCAACAGGCCTGCTGCAGTGTTCCTCCTTTCTTATGTTCTTATGTTCTATTTACAAGGCAGGTGACAGGTCCTTGGCTTCGAACTATAGACCAATAAGCCTTACCTCCATAGTGGGAAAATTTATGGAATCAATAATTGCCGAAGCAATTCGTACCCATCTTGATAGGCACAGATTGATTAACGACTCTCAACACGGTTTTACAAAGGGGCGTTCCTGTCTTACGAATTTACTAACTTTTTTCACTAAGGTGTTTGAGGAGGTAGATCATGGTAATGAATATGATATTGTGTATATGGACCTAAGTAAGGCTTTCGATAGAGTTCCACACCAGAGGCGGGAGGCAGGAGAGAGTTTGCATAAATAAGGAGAAATCAGATTGGGGGCACGTCACAAGTGGTGTTCCTCAGGGGTCAGTGTTGGGGCCGTTGTTGTTCACAATTTACATAAACGACATAGATGAGGGAATATATAACGACATAAGCAAATTTCCTTATGACACCAAAAATAGTCCGTCCAATTCATTCTAATGAGGAAACTAGAGCACTCCAGGATGATTTGAATAGACTTATGCAATGGTCGAAGAAGTGGCAGATGCAGTTTAATACTGACAAATGCAAAGTTCTAAATGTTGGACAGGTAAATAGCCATGCCACATATAAACTAAATAATGTAGATCTTAATACTACTGATTGAAAAAGGATTTAGGAGTTCTGGTTAGCAGTAATCTAAAACCAAGACAACAGTGCATTAGTGTTCACAATAAAGCTAACAGAATTCTTGTCTTCATATCTAGAAGTAAAAATAATAGAAGTCCTCAGGTTGTTCTTCAACTCTATATATCCTTGGTTAGGCCTCATTTAGACTATGCTGCTCAGTTCTGGTCACCGTATTACAGAATGGATATAAATGCTCTGAAAAACGTACAGAGGAGGATGACAAAGATGATCCCATGTATGAGAAATCTTCCCTATGAGGATAGACTGAAGGCCCTGAATCTGCACTCTCTCGAAAGGCATAGAATTAGGGAGGATATGATCGAGGTGAATAAATGGAAAACAGAAATAAATAAAGGGGATGTAAATAGCGTGTTGAAAATTTCCAGCGAAGACAGGACTCGCAGCAATGGTTTCAAGTTGGAAAAATTCAGATTCAGGAAGGATATAGGAAAGCACTGATTTGGTAATAGAGTTGTAGATGAGTGGAACAAACCCCCGAGTACAGTTATTCAGGCTAAAACGTTGTGTAGTTTTAAAAATAAGTTAGATAAATACATGAGTGGGTGTGGGTGGGTGTGAGGTGAACCTGACTAGCTTGTGCTGCTGGGTCTGGTGCCGTGCTCCTTCCTTGAGTGGAGGTGATCAGACTGGGTGGGTCATTGGGTTAATCCGGGGTGGAGATCATTTGGCTAATCCGGGGGGGACATGGACCTGCTCTGCATGGGTCAGTAAGCCTGTTGCAGTATTCCTTCTTTCTTATGTTCTTATGTTCTTCTTATGTGACTTTGTTAATAATCCAAGTTGAAGAGAAATGTTGTCATAAGTTTTGCTCTCCTATGTGCAGGTTATTTGCTTATCGTTCTTATCATGGTATTGTGCCTCATTGTTCTTCACTACTCACTCTCACTTGCTATTCCATTTGCGTTGGTGTACCATACGTACCTTCAGCTTCCTTACCGGATCTTTATTCTGGGGACTGGAAGGGGTTGGTGCAGGCTAAGGGTGTGTGAGGTAGTGCTGTATATTATGGGATGCTCTTGTTATGGTGGTGGGGACTCTGGGTGTGGAGTGTGGCTTGTTACTGGTTATTGTATATGGTTGGTGTGAGGTGTTAGTGGTTGAGGGAACCCTGCGGGTGGTTCAATGGGCAGTTGTGTTTGTAGTTTTTTTTCCTTCAGGCTCCGTTCTCCAATCTGTCGGTGCCTGCCCTGTCTACACTTTCTGCCTCAGGCACTCTCTTACTCTCTATTGCGACCTCTGAACGGGTCACAATGTATATAATGTATATTATCTGTTCTTATAATTTTATATTACTTATATTTACGATATTAGCTAAATCGTATATATATTGCTTTATATTATTATTTGACTTAGTTATATTATTAGGTAGGATGCAACATTTATATGTTATTCAGTGCTCATAGTTCGAGAGTGTTAAGTAGCTGCCGAATTGTCTAATTACCAGTTTTGCTTGTTTTGCTGCGGCTTCTGTGTTGCTGGGCAGCAGCAGTCCACGGAGTAATGTGACCAGGGATAGGGGGTGATCACACCTCACCTTGATGAGACTGTCTTGCCTTGACTCGCCCTTTTTTCTGTTTGGCGTGGCTTCCAACAAGACGTGTCTTCCTTACTGTTTCTTGTTGGAAGATCGTCTCTGTCGCTCTCTGGTTGTTGGTTCTGTGTAACTCTGTTCACGGCGCATTGCCTAGACTTAGTGATTTTCGACATTGTACTGAGAAACTCAGGTCCTGAGCTGTAGCTTCTGACCTAATTTGTACTGGTATCTGTGTACTGTCACAGTCGGGGATTTTCTAATACTTAACTTAGATTCAGTAGTATGAGAGTTTTGTGACTTTTGTGGAGGATCTGCAGATGGTTCCTACTTAGTGTCGTTATATTATCTCCTTGTTCCTGATTCTGTGTCACTGTTGCTTGTTATATTGCTGTTCGGCTTATCAGTCGTTTTATTGTTCAAGCAAGCTGTTCTGAGTGCCAGGTTGGTCAAGAAGTTAGTTTATGTGAGGACTTTTAGTCAGTCACTGGTTAAGTCTAGTCGAGTCTTGAGACATAGCGAACTACTTAGAGCACTTACACACATACTTACTTGTATATATTTGTATTATGTTATTAAATGTTAACAATGTACCAGATGGTACTTATAAGCCATAATGATGTGATATGTGCCTTCAGCACAATACAAGGGTATCTTGGTACAGACCTGCAGTCAACTTCGACAACCTCTAGTAGTGAGAACGGCTGGATTTGAGAGGGACCTGACCTCCCAACATCTGCGTTCTTACCTCTTCTAGTGACCTACGTCTCACCTCATGGCGCTATATAAGGCTCCATCCTGTCACTTCAACTCCATATTGTTTCAGACTTTGGAACAATGCTCTTCTCCAGACTGAGGGACTGACCACCTCAAAACTTTAAGGGTGATGGACTGATTACATCGTCTTCAAGTATCTTCTGCTTCTATCAACTTTTCTGTACTCGACTGAAGAAGCCTACTGTGTAGGCGAAACGTTTCGAAATTAAGATACCTAACTGTTGCATATGTTTCTTACCTAACAATCAGCACAATACTACTGTACACGAGAGAAGTGATTATTTTGATTATTTTAATTTAATTTACATTGATAATACACGCCTAGACAATTTTATTGTTATTAATAAACTTATTAAATTTTTAATTTCTTTAGTTAGTAGCCTACCAGTTGTAATCCTGAAGCACAATTGAATCTTACTAAATTCTAATGGATAATTGGACAAGGATACTGACTACTTGTTACAAAAACCCAGTAACAGGCTGGATGCTAGAAGGGCAGTCCTTTCTAGTGTTCACTGGAGATCTCTATGCTTATTAGATATCGCGTTTTTTGTAACACTGTCTCTCGGATGTTCCTGTCCTTTTTGGGTTTTGTCATATTAGAGGTACACATGCTGGTATTTTTGGGAAACATTTAACAGTGGTTCCTTCAGCAGGATCTTCTCTCATGCTATTTCTCTCTCGAATGTCAATCTGACATTCGACAGCACCACACAAGTCTTCAAAAACTTGTCAGCTAGATTATATCACGTCCTGTTATTGTGATAATGCTCTCAACTTCTTTCACCTTCGCCTGTCTTCTCCTGTTCTAGGTCATTCTTTCTGACTCGTGAAGCTCATGAATTCTAAGAGACTTCTTCCTCCCGTTATCCCATTTTTCACCCCTTTATTATCCTGGGTCCTTTGCCTTCTGTACTTTTTCCATTTTCTCGCACACACAGTTCTTGTCTTCCTACACTTGTGGGTGAACCAAGGGCAGGTTCTGGTCTATCCATTATTTCTGTTGCCCGTGGAAACAAGCCTCTCCTATGTCTCCTTGGATTCTGTTGTCACATAGTCCATCATTTCGTTTACTGATTTTCCATTCTTTCCCATTGAACCTCTTGCAGGTTGTGTGTGTGTGTGTGTGTGTGTGTGTGTGTGTGTGTGTGTGTGTGTGTGTGTGTGTGTGTGTGTGTGTGTGTGTGTGTGTGTGTGTGTGTGTGTGTGTGTGTGTGTGTGTGCTCACCTATTTGTGGTTGCAGAGGTCGAGTCTTAGCTCCTGGCCACGCCTCTTCACTTTTCTATGTGTATGTGTGTGTGTGTGTGTGTGTGTGTGTGTGTGTGTGTGTGTGTGTGTGTGTGTGTGTGTGTGTGTGTTTACATTCTCCTAGTTGAACTCACCTAGTTGTGGTTGCAGGAGTCGAGTCATAGCTCCTCGCCCCGCCTCTTCACTGATCATTACTGGCTCGCTCTTTCTGTTCCATGAGCTTTATCATACCTCATCTTAAAGCTATGTATAGATCCTGCCTCCACTACATCACTTGCCAGATTATTCCACTTCCTGACAACTCTGTGACTGAAGAAATACTTCCTAATGTCCCTGTGATTCATCTGAGTCTTCAGCTTCCAACTGAGCCCCTTGCTGCTGTGTTCCCTCTCTAGATCATTCTGTCTCTGTCCCCCTTGTCGATTCATCTCAGTATTTTATATATCGTTATCATATCCCTCCTATCTCTCCTGTCTTCCAGTGTCAAGTCGATTTCCCTTAGCCTTTCCTCGTAAGACATACCCCTTAGCTATGGGACTAGTCTTGTTGCAAACCTTCTCTAGTTTCCTCGCATATATGCCTAGGTGAGAGTTCCAAACTGATGCTGCATACTCTAACATGGGCCTAATGTACACAGTGTACAGGGTCCTGAATGACTCCTTATTAAGACATTGGAATGCTGTTCTTAGGTTTGCCAGGTGCCCGTATGCTGCAGCAGTTATTTGGTTGATGTGCACCTCAGGTATTATACTCACCCCAAGATCCTTTTCCTTGAGTGAGGTTTGCAGGCTCTGGCCCCCTAGATTGTACTCCGTCTGTGGTCTTTTTTGCCCTTCCCCATTCTTCATGACTTTGCACTTGGTGGGGTTTAACTCCAAGAGCCATTTACGGGACCAGTCCTGCACCCTGTCTAGATCCCTTGTAGTTCTGACTTGTTCTCGTCCGATTGAATTCTTCTCATCAACTTCACATCAACCGCAAACATGGACACTTCGGTGGGTATTCCTTCCATCATGTCGTTAACAAATTCCAGAAATAGCACCGGTCCTAGGACTAATTCCTGTGGCACCCTGCTCGTTACAGGCGCCCACACTGACACCTCGTCACGTACCACAACTCGCTGTTGTCTTTCTGACAGGTATTTCCTGATCCATTGTAGAGCCTTCTCTGTTATCCCTGCCTTTTGCATTAATCTCTTTTGAAGAACTGTGTCAAACGCCTTGTTACAATCCAAGAAAATGCAGTCTACCCACCCCTCTCTCTCTTGTTTTATTGCCGTCACCCTGTCATAGAACTCCAGTAGGTTTGTGACGCAGGATTTCCAGTCCTGGAAACCGTGCTCACTGTCACTGATAAGCTCCTTCCTTTCTAGGTCCTCCACCACTCTTTTCCAGATAATTTTCTCCATGACTCTGCATACTATACACGTCAATGACACTGATCAGTAGTTTAATGCTTCATGTCTGTCTCCTGTTTTTTTTCTTTTTTAATTGGGGCTACATTTGCTGTCTTTCATACTTCCGGAAGTCGCCCTCTTTCGATAGATGTGTTGAAGATAGTTGTTAGTGGTACACAAGGAGCCTCTACACTCTCTCTCAGGACCCATGGAGAGATGTTATCCAGCTCCATCACTTTTGAGGTATTTAGCATGCTTAGCAGTCTCTTCACTTCTTCCTCGGTTGTATGTGTTGTGTCCAACATTTGATGGTGTACCTTACTTCTCCGCCTATCTGGAGGCCTTTCTGTCTCCTCCGTGAACACTTCTATGAATCTCATATTGAGCTCCTCACATACTTCGCGGTTATTTTTCGTGACCTCTCCTCCTTCCTTTCTCAGCCTGATTACCTAATCCTTAACTGTTGTTTTCCTCCTGATGTGGCTGTACAACAGCTTTGGATCAGATATTGCTTTCACTGCTAAGTCATTTTCATATTGTCTTTGGGCCTCATATCTTATCTGTGCATATTCATTGTTGGTTCTACGACTGTTCTTATTCTCCTTGGTCCTTTGCCTTCTATAATTCTTCCATTCCCTACCACACTTGGTTTTGGCCTCCCTCCTTTGGGTGAACCACGGGCTCATCCTGGCTTTTTCGTTATTCCTGTTACCCTTGGGTACTAACGTCTGCTCAGCTTGCTTGCATATTCTTGCCACACATTCCATCATCTCGTTTACTGACTTCCCTGTCAGTTCTCTGTCCCTCTGATCTTCATTCAGGAAGTTCTTCATGCCTGCATAGTCTCCTTTCTTGTAGTTTGGCTTCATTCATCCAGCCCTTCCTGCTTCGCCCTCCACCTGTAACTCTACTATATATTCGAAGCTTAAACCACATGATCACAGGCCCCAAGGGGTCTTTCAAATGTGATGTGCTCTGTATCGGCATTACTGTAGGTGAATACTAGGTCCAGTTTCTCTGGTTCATCCTCTCCTCTCTCTCTCTGGTAGTGTCCCTTACGTGTTGGTACATAAGGTTTTCCAGTACCACCTCCATCTTAGCCCTCCACACTTCATGGCCTCCATGTGGCTGCAGGTTCTCCCAATCGATTTCCTGGTGATTAAAGTAACCCCTGATCGGTAGCTTTGCCCTACTCGCATGAGCCCTTCTGGCCACTTCAGCCACTGTGTCAACTATTGCTCTGTTACTCTCTTCATACTTTTGCCTTGGCCTCCTGCTGTTCTGTGGTGGGGTATACATCACTGGAATTGCCACCTTGGGACCTGCAGAGTTAAATGTTCCTATTATGTAGTCTCTTGTTTCTCCTCTGTCTCTTCTCTCCTGCTCATCAAAATCCCCTCAGTTTTTGATGAGCAGTGCCACTCCTCCACCTCCCTCTATTCTCCCTGTTTTTCCTCAAGATCTGATATCCTGTTGGAAAGATGGCATCTGTTATCATTCCTGTGAGCTTGGTTTCTATGAGAGCTATGATATCTGGTGATGTCTCTCTGACTCTTTCATGCCACTCCTCCCACTTATTGATTATTCCATCAGTGTTGGTGTTCCATACCTTCAGTTTCCTCTCCAGCTCTGTGTTTTGAAGGGTCTGTGGGGGTGGGGGAGAGATACCTGAGATACCTGGAGAGAGTTCCGGGGGTCAACGCCCCCGCGGCCCGGTCTGTGACCAGGCCTCCTTAGGTCAGTGTCCCAGGATGCGACCCACACCAGTCGACTAACACCCAGGTACCCATTTTACTGATGGGGAACATAGACAACAGGTTGAAAGAAACACGTCCAATGTTTCTACTCTGGCTGGGAATCGAACCCAGGCCCTCACCGTGTGAAGCGAGAGCGTTAACCACCAGGCCACCAGAACCCTGTCAGTGTGCTGTGGTATTCTACAGCATAGTGTGGGGTTGGGGCTGTAAGTGTGGATTGCGGTTTGTGTTGGGATAGTGTTTGGTTGTGAAATTCTGGGGGTGGTTCTTTGTGTCCTGCTTGTTGCTCTGCCCTCCTCTAGTTCTCAAGTGCTGAATTTGCCCTTGTTTCTTTTCCTAGCCTCCTTCGCTTTTATGTCCTATCCTTCAGCCACTGTCGTTCATTTGTTGCTCTATCTCGATCTAGGAACATCCTCTTGTATGTTGGCAATTTCTTCAGCCTTGGTTTCTCTTGCAGGATCCTGTTTTACACTGTTTTAATCTTGAAAATCAGCTTGACTGGCTGATTTTTTTCCTTCCAATTAACCCCCTATTGTCTTCCTCACATATTACTTGGATGATGTTTTCAATCTCCTGTTTTTCTTCCTACTGTCTTTCATTGTGTGTTCTCCTCTTGCTCTCCTGTAGCCCCTGAATAAACACTAACTTCTTCTCCTCCTCCAATTGCCTTTTCCTCTGTATCACTGGGTCTCATTTGGAAAAGGCCATTATCTATCTTGTATTTTCCTGTAACTCTTGGTGGAATGGTGGTGCCTCTGTATGGGACGTATCCCACACTCCTCTATTGCTATCCCGGCTCCCAACTGCTCTTCCCCTTCCTTCCTCGGCCCTGCATAAGTCATGTCTCCTTCCTTTCCGTTGGGCTCCTCATTCAGTAGGGGTGTACCTGCTTCAGATGTTGTGTTTCCTCTGGGAAGTAGTCCTGTAACTTGCTTCAGCCTATTTACCTCATATTCTATGGCCCGTCTCCAGGATTCTAAGGCTCTGGCTTGTTGTTCCCATTTCTTAATTTCTGCCTCCATCCTCTTCTTCATTTTTGCAGAAAACTCACCTAGCTTGCTCTCCCAGTCATGTTCCATCCTTTACATTGTTCTTCCATCCATTCTTCACCAAAATCATTTTCCTCTGATCCTCTGAACCTTCAACTTCCATTCTGAGCCACCATTTTTTGGGGGGGAGGGGGGAGGTTAGGTGTTGTAATGTGTGTGTATGCTGTGTGTGTGTGTGTGTACTCACCTAGTTGTACTCACCTAGTTGAGGTTGCGGGGGTCGAGTCCGAGCTCCTGGCCCCGCCTCTTCACTGATCGCTACTAGGTCACTCTCCCTGAACCGTGAGCTTTATCATACCTCTGCTTAAAGCTATGTATGGATCCTGCCTCAACTACAACGCTTCCCAAACTATTCCACTTACTGACTACTCTGTGCCTGAAGAAATACTTAATAACATCCCTGTGATTCATCTGTGTCTTCAACTTCCAACTGCGTCCCCTTGTTACTGTGTCCAATCTCTGGAACATCCTGTCTTTGTCCACCTTGTCAATTCCTCTCAGTATTTTGTATGTCGTTATCATGTCCCCCCTATCTCTCCTGTCCTCCAGTGTCGTCAGGCTGATTTTCCTTAACCTCTCCTCGTAGGACATACCTCTTAGCTCTGGGACTAGTCTTGTTGCAAACCTTTGCACTTTCTCTAGTTTCTTTACGTGCTTGGCTAGGTGTGGGTTCCAAACTGGTGCCGCATACTCCAATATGGGCCTAACGTACACGGTGTACAGGGTCCTGAACGATTCCTTATTAAGATGTCGGAATGCTGTTCTGAGGTTTGCTAGGCGCCCATATGCTGCAGCAGTTATTTGGTTGATGTGCGCTTCAGGAGATGTGCCTGGTGTTATACTCACCCCAAGATCTTTTCCTTGAGTGAGGTTTGTAGTCTCTGTCCCCCTAGACTGTACTCCGTTTGCGGTCTTCTTTGTCTTTCCCCAGTCTTCATGACTTTGCACTTGGTGGGATTGAACTCCAGGAGCCAATTGCTGGACCAGGTCTGCAGCCTGTCCAGATCCCTTTGCATTTCCGCCTAGTCTTCGATCGAATGAATTCTTCTCATCAACTTCACGTAATCTGCAAACAGTGACACCTCAGAGTTTATTCCTTCTGTCATGTCGTTCACAATTACCAGAAACAGCACTGGTCCTAAGACTGACCCCTGTGGGACCCCGCTGGTCACAGGTACCCACTCTGTCACCTCGCCACGTACCATTACTCGCTGCTGTCTTCCTGACAAATATTCTCTGATCGATCGGAGTGCCTTCCCTGTTATCCCTGCTTGGTCCTCCAGTTTTTTCACTAATCTCGTGTGTGGTACTGTGTGAAACGCCTTCTTGCAGTCCAAGAAAATGCAATCCACCCACCCCTTTCTCTCTTGTTTTATTGCTGTTACCTTGTCATAGAACTCCAGTAGGTTTGTGACACAGGATTTCCCGTCCCTGAAACCATGTTGGGTGCTGTTGATGAGATCATTCCTTTCTAGGTGTTCCACCACTCTTCTTCTGACAATCTTCTCCATGACTTTGCATACTATACATGTCAGTGACACTGGTCTGTAGTTCAGTGCTTCATGTCTGTCTCCTTTTTTAAAGACTGGGACTATATTTGCTGTCTTCCATGCCTCAGGCAATCTCCCTGTTTCGATAGATGTATTGAATATTGTTGATAAGGGTACACATAGCGCCTCTGCTCCCTCTCTCAGGACCCATGGAGAGATGTTATCTGGTCCCCTTTCTTGCAGTTTGGCTTCATTCGTCCTCGCCTTCCTGCTTCTCTCTCCGCTTGTAGCTCTACTGTGTATTCGAAGCTCAAAAACACATGATCGCTGGCCCAATGGGGTATTTCAAATGTGATGTCCTCAATATCTGCACTACTCAGGGTGAATACTAAGTCGAGTCTTGCTGGTTCATTCTCTCCTCTCTCTCTTGTAGTGTCCCTTACGTGTTGGTACATGAAGTTTTCCATTACCACCTCCATCTTCTTAGCCCTCCATGTATCTTGGCCCCCATGTGGCTCCAAGTTCTCCCAATCTATCTCCTTGTGGTTAAAGTCACCCATGATCAGGAGCTTTGCCATGCATGCATGAGCTCTTCTTGCCACTGCAGCCAGTGTGTCAACCATCGCTCTATTGCTCTCGTCATACTCTTGCCTTGGCCTCCTGCTGTTCTGTGGTAGGTTATACATCGCTGCAATTACCACCTTGGGACCTCCAGAGTGAAGCGTTCCTGCTATTTAATCACTTTCTTCTCTGCTATCTCCTCTCTCCAGCTCATCAAAATTCCATCGGTTTTTGATCAGCAGTGCCACTCCTCCAACACCCTGTTCCCTCTGTCTTTCCTCAGGATCTGGTATCCCACTGGAAAGATGGCATCTGTTATCATACTTGTAAGCTTGGATTCTGTGAGAGCTATGATGTCCGGTGATGCCTCTTTGACTCTTTCGTGCCACTCCTCCCACTTATTTGTTATTCCATCAGCGTTTGTGTGCCATACCTTCAGTTTCCTTTCCAACACTGTGGTTTTGGGGGCCTGTGAGGGTGGGAGACCTGGTAGCATACTGTGGGATTCTATAGCTTGGTGTCTTGTGGAAACTGTTGGTATGGATTGTAGTTTGTGTTGGGATGGTGTGATAGGTTGTGGGGTTCTGAGGATAGTTGTGTGTGTGCTTGCCCTTGCTGCTCTGTTCTGCTCTGACTGACCTCTGCTGGTTCCATCCTTGTTTCCTTTCCTAGCTCCTTTCACTTTTTTGTCCTCTCCCTCTGTTTGTGTTCTGTCTCTGTCTAGTAACACCCTCTTGTACTTTTCCGAGTATTTCAGCCGTGGTTTCTCTTGGAGGATCTGTTCCGCACTGTTTCTGTCCTGAGAATCAGCTTATCGGTCGGTTTCTCCCCTTCAAGTACCCCCTGATTCTCTGAAAATTTGCAATCTCGTTCATGTCTTCTTCACCTATTTCTCTGATGATTTTCTCAATCTCCTTTCTTTCTTCCTGCCATCTTCCAGTGTGTGTCCTTTCCTCTCTCTCCTGAAGCCCATGGATAAACACTGATTTTGCCCTTTCCTCCTCCCATTGCCTCTCAATCTGTGACTCTGGATCCTGTCTGTATGTGGCCATTTTCTCCCTTGGTTTTTCCAGTGGCTCTTGGTAGCATGGTTGTGCCTCTGCATTCGACCTATCCCCCTCTCCATCTGCACCCAGCTGCTCTTCCCTTCCACTCCCTGGCCCTTCTTGGCAGGCTGATATGATCTTAGCATAATTCATATCTCCTTCCTTCCTGTTCGGCCTCTCAGCTTCATATGCTTTGTCTTCTCTGGTCAATGCCCCTGTAACTTGCTTCAACCTGTTTACCTCAACTTCTAGGACCTTTACCCTGGCTACTGCAGTTTCCACTAGTGCATCCCAATTCTTCGTCTCCTTCTCCAACCTCTTTTCCATTTTCACAGAGAACTCTTTTTCCATTTTTTCAGAAAGCTCTCCTAATTTTCTCTCCCACTCTTGCTCCATCCTTTTCCACTGTTCCTCCATCCACTCCTCCTTACCAGAACCATTCTCATCTGATCCCTGATTCCTGTGAGTCCCCACCAATTTTTTTTTATTGAAAGAGAGAGAGAGAGAGAGAGAGAGAGAGAGAGAGAGAGAGAGAGAGAGATATATAGTGAGAAGGCAACACTTCCAGCTAGCGGCCACTGCTGCCCGCCCTCACTACCCACCGGCTATAAACACCCCCACCCACCCACACCCCACCCCACCCACGACATCACCACCCACCCTCTCTCTCTCCTGTGAACCTCAAACCTACAAGCCTCCTCTGGGATGACTTCACACCGCAAAATAGCAAGATTATCTACGCTATCTGGCTATTGTCCCAGTAGATACTGCAGTGTTTGTGGGTATACCACAAGGGACAAAGTTCTTCTTAAATGTAAGGAGCCTGCTTGTTCCAACTACTGCCACACAGATTGCACTCCAGAAGAAGAATTTTGTTGCAGCCAGGTTGAATATTTCAGAAAATTTAAGGATATCCATAATCCTGTGGTATATGTGGATACAAGCCTGGAGCTACAGGAGGAAGGTTCAGAAGTCCTACCTCAGGGACTCCTGTCCAAAGATCAAGACTGCCCTCTTGGGCTGTGTTGTAAAGTTGCAGCTAAGATAATCCATCACAGGGAAGCACTTCATGAGCTCCTCAAATCATTAGATAACCTACAAGCTATTGTAGAAGGCCAGTGCAAGCCTACATCAAGTGACGTAAGCTGCTCAGCTGATGGTGACACTATTGACAAAGACTGGAAGTCCCACACTGAGCTTAACTCAGGGGTAAACATCTGGTGGAATTCTGTCATCGCTAAGGACCCACAGACTGACAGAGGTCAAAACACTACCTTTGGGAATTCTAACACAATTCCTCTGACCACCACAGAGGGAACAAATCCTCTTCCCAGCAACGTGGGAAGCCTTGGATCTGTTAATTCTCCTACACCTGACATCTCTGCTTCAGCCACTGCCAGTCTACTTGACAGTGCACATACCATCTCTGATCCTACACCTGTCAGCACACCTGCCAATACTATTTTAGAATCTGGTAGTAGTGCTTCGACAGCAAGCTCTGAGCCAGGAGTTTCTCCACCAGAGAACGGTGCAGTTAGTGATCAGGGAACTATCACTGCACCTGATCACCTACTGCGCCGAAGTACGAACAGCAGGGACACATCTGTCAGAACTGGAAGAGGGCGGGGTAGAGGACGGGGAGGAGGACGTGGTGGAGGAAGACATCTACAGCCGTCTCACCCTCCACTAACACAGTTCCAGCGGCAGAATCCGAGGACAAATCTGCGAAACACAGGAGGTACAACAAATCCTAGTCCACCCTCCCAGGCACCTAGGCTGTGCTCTCGCTGTCACCGGAAGGGGCACTCTGCCAACAACTGCCTGCGAGATACCAGGTGTAACTACTGCTACAAGAAAGGACATAAGGAGGCCCAGTGTCGGAAGAAAAAGGAACTTGACAGACAGGGCCACCTGTTTAGAGACCTGTTCTCAGAACAAACCAGCAGGATCTCTGAATTGGTAAATACTCTCACACGTCACCCACTTAGCTACTCCTATCCCAGCCCAGCAGGTGGGATTGGGCCTTATACAAGACCACAGACCTACATCCCTGCAGCTGCCTCAGCACCCTACCTCTCTCAAGGGCAGGCACCTTACATTCCCTACACACCCACCACCTCAAGCTGACCACTTCATCATGAGGAGCCAGTCTATCAGCATCCTGTCGGCCAACATTAGAGGTTTCATTACTAATGTTGGAGAGCTCACACATAGCTTTGTGAACACTCGACGTCCCGACATGATAGCTGTTGTTGAAACATTTTTGGATGACAGGACTCCAGAAAATTTTGCAAGAATTGCTGGCTACACCTCATGGATGAGAAGAGACAGGCAAGGGCAAGGAGGTGGTGTTGCTGTGTGCTTCTCTAAAAGTGTTCATGCCCAGCACATAGATGTTGCCACCCCTACACATCTTGAAATGATGTTCTTCAAGCTCTGTATAAACACTAGTACCTCTGTACTAGCATGTGCAATGTACAGACCTCAGTGGCAACATGCAGACCCTATCAACTTCCTAATGGAAAATATTGACTCCCTTCTGCTACAACACAACTGTCAACATATTATAATTGTTGGTGACCTCAACCAGCACCTTATACAGAGGGACTTTGATGACCTTCTTGCAGTGTTTGACATGAGAAACTTTGTTGATTTCCCTACTCATATCTCTGGCTCCTCCCTTGACCCAGTAGTGAGTGATCTGGCAGAAGGCATAGTCACTTGTCAACCCCTCGGCTACGTTGGATCGTCTGACCACAAGGCTGTTTTTACCACACTTAAGATCCCAACAGAACGAGGTGAGGAGTCCACACGCACAACCTGGCTATGGGAAAGAGGTAATTGGCCAGCCCTTTGCTCTGAGCTTGCCACCACCGACTGGAATGCTCTTCTCCAGGGGGATGTTGACAACCAAGTGAAAGCCTTCACTGGACACATCCTTAATCTGCAACAAGAACACATTCCTCACCGGCAATATGTGACAAAGCCTACAGATCAGCCTTGGTTTGGCTTTCGTTGTAGAGAGGCTGCTACTGCTAAGTACAAAGCATGGCGAAGGTATAAGAGACATCCTACCACCTATAAC
Source organism: Cherax quadricarinatus (assembly GCF_038502225.1). Lineage (NCBI taxonomy): Eukaryota > Metazoa > Arthropoda > Malacostraca > Decapoda > Parastacidae > Cherax > Cherax quadricarinatus. The sequence goes on from NC_091307.1 coordinate 47,917,094, forward strand.
AGGAACTTGCACATGCAAGCCTGTAGGCATATGGGTGATGTTCAAAAGTGGGCCATTGCTAAATGGGAGTTGGACACTAAAAGAAAGTTAGCATCAGGTAGGGTAGGCTCCAAAACCTGGTGGTCCCTGGTCAAGGACAGACAAGGTTATCTGCCTGATGAACTTATTCCACCTCTAAATCGACAGGATGGGACCACCTCTACTAGTAGTCAAGAGAAAGCGGACCTCTTTGCTGAACACTTTGCTACCAAAATGCAAGTTCCTGATCCAGCAAGGGACCCTCCTTGGCTAGCTGCAAGAACTGTGTCAAAACTGTCAGGGGTGACAATAAGACAGGAGGAGGTGCATTTCCTTCTTAAATCACTTGACCAAGAAAAGGCTGTGGGCCCAGACAAGTTGAGCCCAAGATTGTTGAGAAGATGTGCAGACCAGCTAGCAGCACCTCTAACTCGCATCTTTCAGCACTGCCTAGTACAGTGTAAATGGCCCTCTCCATGGAAAGAGGCAAATGTAGTCCCTGTTCACAAAAAGAAGAGCAGAGCAGAAATCAGCAACTACAGACCAGTGTCACTCCTGTCAATCACTGGTAAGATCCTTGAGACAATAATCTCAAGACAAATGACAGATTTTTTTGACTACCACTCACTACTTTGTGATCGTCAATATGGCTTCAGGAAAGGTTACTCTGCTGCTGATCTGTTGTTAAACCTCTCCACTAAGTGGCACCAGTCACTGGATGAATCCAAAGTCAGCTGTGTGGTAGCACTGGACATTGCTGGCGCTTTCGACCGGGTGTGGCACCAGGGCCTCTTAGCAAAACTTCAAGCACTGGGAATTGCAGGCTCTACGCTATGTCTCCTCAGTGATTACCTTCATGGTAGATCTCTAAGTGTAGTCCTCAATGGAACGGAATCAGCAAGGCATCCTATTGGGGCAAGCGTTCCACAAGGGAGTGTGCTGGGTCCACTGTTATGGAATGTCTACTTCAACGACCTTCTTCATCTCATCCCAGAATCACATGCATATGCAGACGACTGTACACTGACATTCACTTATCCAAGAGAA